>NC_057814.1:253651126-253822609 GCF_018294505.1 Triticum aestivum | reverse complement strand
GCGCTGATACGTCGGCGCCGCGGTTCGGCGATCCTCTCGCTCCCACAGTACGCTCTCGTAGACTGCCGTCCTCTAGCCGCCTCGCCACCTCTGGCTACGTTCTTGTGGAGGCGCACGGCGGTCAGCGCCGCCACCGCTGGCGACGTTCGTGTGGAGACGCACGGCGGTCAGCTTCTCCCACGGTACGCGCATTGTAGACTGAGGCCCCGTTCATGTCGGTGTAGCGCTGAATGTTAGCTGATAGACGCTGTTAATCTCACTGTTTGCCGAAGTAGTTTACTATCAATATGCTCTGCTTAAGAAGCTTCCTTGCCCTGTTCTGCACTCAATCTGCTTAGTTGAGATGGCATGCCAAGGCCGATTAGTTGCTAAAATATCCTGCCATATATTTATTGTGACGTAGATTGCCATGGTCTTGTAGCCAATCTGTTAGGTGAAATAGCTCTACACCGTTTTATACTCGATCTTTGTTGCTGCGATGGCCTTCGATAGTTCGATGGCTGTGTGCTCGGCCTCATTGACTGCCGAAACAGCCTGCCATAATTTGGCACTCAAATCTATTTGCTGAATTAGCTTTACATATATTTCGTTACTTAGATATGCTCGTCCAAATTTCTTGCCATAGCTTTAGACATCGACCTAGGTATTTTTTTTCTAGACTTCATAAAAAAGCATATATGTTTTTCCTGTAATATCTAGTAGAAGAACTAATTTGTATGTCTAACAGATGCACAGGACTTGGATAACTTTTGCTCGAAGATTCTCCGCTGCATATGTCGAGGGGGTTGAAAACTTCATGAACTTTATCAGAGATGAGTATGGTGGTCCGAAATCAGATGTGCTCTGCCCGTGTAGCAGTTGTATGAATTCAGTTACAAGACCCCAGTCAACTGTGCAAAATCATCTACACTTGTATGGGATGTCAGTCACATATACTAGGTGGGTTCATCATGGTGAAGCTGTGAACGTCAATGTTATTGACTACGTGGAAGCAGCAGATCACCATCTTGATCTGCCTAATGCTCAGGTGGAAGAGGAGGAGGAGGTGGTGGTGGCGCAGCCAGTGAGTTTGACCAACATTGAAACAATGCTACGAAATTCTCGTGCATTCCGTGAACTTTCACCTGCAGAAGAAAAACGGTGGGCCCGCATGTTGGAACAATGCAACGTTGCTGTCACACCAGGAAATAAGCTGTCAGTAATCTCAGCTATGGTCACCTTTCTTCAGGTGAAGACATCTGAGCGGATGACCAAGAAATCATTCGATGCGATGTTGGCTGCTTTCCACGAATCTTTCCCAGATGCGTCTGAGCTGCCACACACCTACAGTAAAATGAAGAATTTCCTTCGTGAAGTTGGAATTGGATATGATATGATCCATGCTTGTAAGAATAATTGTGTTCTGTTCCGGAACGATTATGCCAACTTAACTGAATGCCCGAAATGCAAATCATCAAGATGGAAAGATGGCGATGCTGTGAAGAGGATTCCTCATAATGTTCTGAGACATTTTCCAATTATACGAAGATTGTAGAGGTTGTTTCATGATGCTGAAACAAGAGAGGATGTACTGTGGCATTCTAGGAACCAGTAGTACAGAGATCAAAATGTAATGAGCCATCCATCTCATGGTAGTGAGTGGAAAAGCTTCAATGATAAACATAAAGAGTTTGCTGCTGACCTGAGACACATTAGACTTGGCTTAGCTTCAGATGGATTTAACCCATTTGGCCACCAGAGTGCCACATATAGCATGTGGCCAGTGCTAGTTATCCCTTACAACATGCCTCCAAATGTCTGCACCAAAGAATCAAACTACATGATGGCCTTGCTCATCCCAAGTCCAAAAAGTCCTGGAAAGGATTTTGATTTGTTCATGGAGCCTCTTGTGGAGGAACTTCAACAGCTATGGAAGGGTGTTGTCACTCGAGACCTATATAGCAGCCCACCAACTGATTTCTTTCTGTGTGCTGTTATAATTTGGTGCATCCATGATTGTCCGGCTTTGGGCACTATGTCAGGGCAAAGGACACATGGTTACAATGCATGTGTTCGCTGTGACAGGAATCCGCTGTCATACGCAATACTTAGCAAGATCTGTTACATTGGAAACCACCGTTTCCTTGCCAAGGACAAGCCGCATCCTAGAAAATACCGAAGACATGTGTTCAATGCAAAGCATGAAAACCGTGATGCGCCAAAGAGGCTCACTGCCGATGAGTTGCAAGTGGAATTAGAGAAGGTCAGGCATATTACACCAGGAAACCATCCTGGTAATGGTAGCAGGAAAAGGAAGCGTGGCAGGGTAGAAGAGAGATTATTGTTTACCCGCATGTGCACTTTGTGGGACTTGGAGTATTGGAAAGATTTGGATCTGCGGCATAATCTTGATGTGATGCACATCGAGAAAAATATATGTGACAGCATTATCGGCACACTTCTTAATATTGAAGGCAAGACGAAAGATACCTTAAACTCTAGGATTGATTTGACACACCTGGGTATCAGAAAGGATTTCCAGGTGCAAGATGAAGGTAAACCACGGGATATGGCACCAGCTGTGTACGTCTTGGACAAGGTAAAAAGAAAAGAATTCTGCGAGGTCCTGTCACGTGTGAGATTCCCATATGGATTTGCTTCCAACCCTGAAAGGAGAGTCAGTGCAGATGGAAACAAGGTACAAGGGTTGATAACTCATGACTGCCACGTCCTACTTCAAAGGGTTTTACCTGTTATCCTTAGAGGATTGGGCCGCCCTGACTTATACAGAGCAGTTGCAGAGTTGGGACAATTCTTCAGGGAACTCTGTAGTAGGAATATCAGGATAGATGCTTTGGAGCGTCTTAGAGACAAGATACCAACTATCCTATGCGACCTTGAGAAGATATATCCTCCAGCATTCTTTGATGTGATGGTGCATTTGGCTGTTCATCCAGCTGATGAGGCACTACTTAGAGGTCCAGTACAGTATGGCTGGATGTACCCTATTCAAAGGCGGCTAGGCACTTTCAAGGGCTATGTTAGGAACAGAGCTAGACCCGAGGGTTCCATTGCAGAGGCCTACATTGCTACAGAAGCGTTGACATTCTGCTCAAAATACATTGAAACAGCTGATCAGCTTAGCAAAGAGGTGGGTGAAGACAATCCCGGGCTCAATGTTTTCGATTATTCTGTTCGAGTTATAGGGAAGAGTCGACAAGAGGACAAACCTAAAGATTTGGACAAAATGGTTTGGTATGTGTTGAATAACTATCCTGAGATACTACCTTATATCAAGTAAGTGCAGTACTGCAGCTTATACATCGTAATCTACTAAACTTGCAACACATTCTTATATATTTAGATGTTTGACGCGATCACTATGTTGTGCAGCATCCACAAAGAGGAGTTACTGCCGCAAAATCCAAGAAACATTGACAAACTGGTTATGGCAGGATTTGCGAAATGGTTCAAGAACCATGTAAGCTTTTGAAGTGCACTGTCAATTTTTTAATATATGGAGTACATAAGATGATCAGCTTGTCTATTTTCTAACCATAGGTTAAGAAGATGCGAGAGGATGGGCAGGCAGTTGATGATGCCCTTTACTCACTAGCAATGGGTCCTGATACTCGGGTAAGACATTATGAATCTTGTGTTATTGGAGATGTGCGCTACAACACCCTTGCAAGAGACGAAGGCAGGAAGACACAAAACAGTGCCATCATGAGCACGGATACGTATGACAAAGAGACAACTGAAATGTATGCTAACATAACAGACATTGTTCAGTTGCAGTATATCTCCAGTTTCGAGGATCATCGGTGTGTGGTTCTGTTGTGCTGTCGTTGGTATAACCTATTTTCCAGGATCGCAAAACCCAGAGCTGATGATTATTTCAAATCCATCAATGTCAAGGCGGCGTACCAGACCAACGAGCCTTTTATTTTGGCAAATCAAGCAACACATATATTTTTCTTGGAAGACATATTTGCACGTAGCGATGACTGGAGAGTATTGCAAAGGTTTGAGTAGAGGAATTCGTTTAATGAAGTTGCACAACAAGATGATGCTTACAATGCTCCTGATGTACAAGATAACATAGATGTTCCTAATATCTTTGAGAACCATCACGTCAATGACGCCCGCGAAAAGATTGCATGTCGTGCTGTGGACATACAAGAGTTGATCAAGAAGAAGCCAACGTTCGAGGACGTTGAGGACGAAGAAGAAGATGACACCGTGGGGAATTACAATTCAGACTGATACACATGGCGAAGATGTTGACGCTGCTGCTGCGGATGATGATTACATTGCTTTTGTCATATTTGCCTGTCAGAAGACATTTTTTTATCTACTATGTGAAATTGTGTTTGCTATGACAACTGAAACCTGATGGACATGTTGTTTAGTATTTTGCTGTGAGAACATCACTTGTTATGTATGCTGATTTGTGTTTGGTGATTGTATGACAACTAAAACATGATGACATTGTTGTTTAGTTGTACTCATATTTGGCTGTGAAACTTGAATTTGATGACATAGTTTGTTGTTGGACTGCAATTTGCTCGACGTCTTCGATTGAGAACAAAGCTGACCCGACAAGGCCTCTGCTATTTATTTATTTATATGAGCAAAAGGGGATACCCCCTGATTTCCGTTAATAGAAATCATTAGATGTTCACAACACTATGCCAAGCCTGCTACATAGGTTTCATTCATTACTAGTTTCAGCAAAGTGCTCATGTCGTAGCCACTGAATACATCACGAGTGCTACATACACTACAAATAAAGAGACAATCATCCTACAGAGCACATCGATTTTGCCCATTATCTTCACAAGCTCTTTCATCTCCTCATTGCTGTGAAGGCCGTTCAGCAGCTGTTGCTTGGCCATGATCAGAGGAACTACATCTTTAACCTTCTGCTCTGCATCTTCCTCTTTTGCTGTTCCTTCAGTTACTTGTCCAACACGCCAACCTGCTGGTATTGGGATTCCTCAGCTAACCAAATAATCAGCGTAGTTGCATTCCCCCACATCAGCAACTTCCCAGAAATACAAATCACACGAATCTTCCCTTTTCTGCACGAATCAAATTGGAAGATCATCAACCAAACTATTAAAAAAATCAGCAACTGAAAGCAGCAGAACAACACTTAAACATATTATTACCCCATGATTCGGGCATTTGTAGAAGACTCGGCCAGGGTTGCGGATTGTGGTTGAGACGCGACGGATGACTCTGCGTGATTTGCAGCAGTGGCACCACACCAACGGCAGCGGGTTGCGATGAGCAATCGGCTGCGGTGCGCGTGCCGGCGGGGGTGTGATGAGACCCACAGGCGATGGTACGGGTGGCGACTTGGCGCATATCTGGTTGTTGCCTACTGAAGAGCAGGTGGACGAGGAGCCAGCGAACATGGTTGCTGCGGCCAGTGCTTCTGATGCTAGGCAGAGTAAGTAGAGAAGAGGAGAAGCGAACGTTGGATATGTCAGTTTCATTACTTGCAGAGTAGCATAGCACCATATATAGTCATAGTCTAGGTTTTGATTCGAACCAGCTACAGGAGGGACCTCCTTGTTTTGCGAAAGAAATTATTTCTCCACCGGACAGCTGGGACCCACCGGTTGTATCTTCGCACGGAAGGAAGTGCCCCCTTGTTTTGCGAAAAAAATTATTCATCCTGTTAACAGCTGGGACCCGTCAGATTTGGTGACTGACTTGTGGGCCTACTAAGCGGACGTGTACGCACGGCTTTGTCAACCTAATCAACAAATGATTCTAGCAGCTGGACCGTTGGATGTTAATCCAACAGCCGTGCTCCTTCTTCAACCTCTGTTCTTGCTCCTGTCTCCCGTGGGCGGCACCGCGGCTGTGCTGCCGCGCACCCGAACCAGTGAAGTTTCCCACTCCTCTCCATCTGCGACTCCACTGCCCCATCTTCCCCATCTCTGGGTCGTTCCAGTCTGGGTGCGCTCGGCATGGTGTGGTCAACGTGGTCAACAACCGAGAGTCATCGGAAGATGACTATACATGAGAGGCTGACAGTGGGGACGCACCACGCCCATGGACGCATGCATGCAACGGAACGCGGCGAGGTCAACGTGGTCAAGGAACGACTTCCATCGGAAGTATACTGTACGTGGAGAGTCTCAGCTGGGTCCACGGCTGCAGCAAGTGCCTCCTTATTACACGGAAAATAATGATTCCTCCAACTGACAGCAGGGACCCACAGGACGGGCCACCGTATTTTGTGAAAAAAACGTTTGCCCCCTGACTGCTGGGACCCACCTAACGGGCCACCGTATTTCGTGAAAAAAATGTTCCCCCCGCTCGGACCCACCGGAAGTGCCTCCTTATTACGCACAAAAAAATGAATACTCCCCCGGCTAGCTGGGACCCACCTTGGTGGGAGGCTGACTTGTGGACCTACTAAGTTGACGGGGACGAAGGGCTTTGTCAACTTAGTCAATATGAACGATTCTAGCTCCAGTGACCGTACGATGTTGATCCAACGGCCGTAGTGCTTCTTCAACCTCTAGTCTTCTTGCTCGAGCCGCCCAAAGCAGCGCCGGTCGTGCAGCATGCTCCTGCCTCCTGTGGCCGGCTGTGCTACCGCGGAGGCCTCACCGCCCCTACTATTCCCACCGCTGGCCAGGCCCTGCGGCGACGGCAGCCTCACACCGCAGCCGAACCAGTGAACCCTCGTACTCCTCTCCGCGCGGGCTTCCACTGCCGCGTCTTCCCCGGCTCCGCGTCGTCCCCTTCCTAGGCCTCGCCGTCGTCCACCGCCGTGGTGCTCTCCGCGCGGTGTGGTCAACGTGGTCAAGGAACGACATCCATTGGAAGAGTACTGTACGTGGAGAGGCTGACAGCTGGGTCCACGGCCACAGCCTAGTTTTTTTGTGATTTGCCAAGTAAGTCGCTTTGTCAGGCCTGTTGGGCTGCAAATCTTTCAAGACGAGATGAGCTTTCATTCGGCTGGCCAAGAAAATGGCCCATCAGTAATGAGAAATGGGCTGTACATTTTTAAAACACATCAAACCGGTAATTAGTTTCAAATATCTTTTTTTTATTTCGAGATTTTAAATTACATTAATTTTTATGCGTGGAGAATTTGTTGGATTTTATATTGATATACATTTATTTTTAAAATTAGTTTGAATGTGAGTCGAAATTTCGGGATTAAAAACAGTTCGAACCGCACCGAAATATGCAAAATTTCGTATAATTTTTTAATCGTGGCCACAATATGGGCTGTAATGCTAACAAAAAGAATATGGGCTCCAAAAAAACCTTAATAATTAGCAAATGGGCTGTAAATTATTAGAAATAATGGCAGATGGGTTGTATGCTGTTTTCCATAGATTGGAGGCTTTCCTAAAAAAAAGGTTGACGCAAGGGCAGTGACTGTTGGATGGCCATCCAACGGCCGTCGTGCTTCTTCAATCTCTGCTCTTCCTGCTCTAGCCGCTCAAACAAGCGCCGGCGGGACTGCTTGCTCCCTCCTTCCCGCGGCCGGCTCTGCTGCCGCGTAGGCCTCACCGCCCCACCGTACTCCCATCGCTGGCCTAGCCATCCCTCTACTCACCCACACCTGCTGTTATTCTCCGGCGACGGCAGACGAACCAGTAAACCCTCGTATAGTCGTACTCCCCTCCGCGTGGGAAACAGTTGCCGAGTCTTCCCTGCCTCCGTGTTGTTCCCTTCCTAGGCCTCGCCGTCGTCCACCGCCCTGGTGCTCTCGGCGCGGCCTGGTCAACGTGGTCAACGACCGACATGCATATGAAGTGGAGTGTACGTGGAGAGGCCGACAGCTGGGTCCATGGCCGCACGCAAGGAAATTCCTCCTTATTACGCGCAAAATAATGATTCCTCCACCTGACATCAGGGACCCACTGAAAGGGCCTCTGTATTTCGCGAAAAAACGTTACCGCCGCTGGCAGCTCGGACCCACCAGCTATATCTTCGCACGCAAGGAAGTGCCTCCTTATTACGCACAAAAAAATGAATACTCCCCCTGTTAGCTGGGACCCAGTATAGTGGCAGGCTGACATGTGGGCCTACTAAGTTGACGGGGACAGAGGGCTTTGTCAACTTAGTCAATATGCACGATTCTAGCTCAAGTGACCGTACGATGTCCATCCAACGGCCGTAGTGCTTCTTCAACCTCTGGTCTTCTTGCTCCAGCCGCCCAAACCAGCGCCGGTCGTGCCTCGTGCTCCTGCCTCCCGTGGCCGGCTGCGATGTGGCGGAGGCCTCACCGCTCCCTACTACTCCCACCGCCGGCCAGGCCATCCCTCTACTCACCCACACCCCCTGTTATTCTGCGGCGACGGCAACCTCACACCGCAGCGAACCAGTGAACCCTCGTACTCCTCTACGCGTGGGCATCCACAGCCGCATCTTCCCCGGCTCCGCGTCGTCCCCTTCCTAGGCCTCGCCGTCGTCCACCGCCCTGGTGCTCTCGGCGCGGCGTGGTCAACGTGGTCAAGGAACGGCTTCCATCGGACGTGGACTGTACGTGGAGAGGCTGACAGCTGGGTCCACGGCCGCAGCAAGGAAGTGCCTCCTTATTACATGCAAAATAATTATTCCTCCACGTGACAGCGGGGACCCACCGGACGGGCCACTGTATTTTGCAAAAAAAACGTTTGCAACTGACTGCTGGGACCCACCAGCTACATCTTCGCACGCAAGGAAGTGTGTCCGAAAAAAAATGATTCGCCCCCCTGACTGCTGGGACCCACCAGCTACATCTTCGCAGGCAAGGAAGTGCCTGACAGTCGGGACCCACCTGGTCGAAGCGTACGTAGCGTTGTCATTCTGGTCGCGAACGTGTACGTACATATATACTGGTGGATGTAGAGGCGCGCACGTGTCGTAGTAGAGGTGCGTACGTGTCGTAGTAGAGGCGCGCACGTAGCATGTACACGTATGTACATCGGCCATGATGCAAGAAAGAAAATACGGCCACGTATGTGTACATATGGGCGGGGTCTCGAACGCCTACTCGCGCATACGTACGGCCAGGGCTCGTGTACATGGCTGGGTCGGAACGGAGAAACAACGTCGTCGTCGTGTTCATGGGGTGGCAACAGAATGCGTCGTGTTCATGGGGAGGCAACAGAATGCGTCGTGTTCATGGGGAGGGGTGTGGCGTACCGCAAAACGGAGGAAACGGACCTCCTACGGTCGAAACGGGGGTCCTGTTGATCGGGAGGAGTGTGGCGTACCGCAAAACGGAGGAAACGGACCTCCTACGGTCGAAACGGGGGTCCTCTTGATCGGGAGGGGTGTGGCGTACCGTAAAACGGAGGAAACGGACCTCCTACGGTCGAAACGGGGGTCCTGTTGATCGGGAGGGGTGTGGCGTACCGTAAAACGGTCGAAACGGCGGTCCTGTTGATCGGGAGGGGTGTGGTGTACCGCAAAACGGACGAAACGGACCTCCTACGGTCGAAACGGGGGTCCTGTTCATCGGGAGGGGTGTGGCGTACCGCAAAACGGGACTCCACGGGATACTGTTCATCTCCACCATCGACCTCCTCCAGCCTCCACGGGCTACCGTCGACCTCCTCCAGCCTGCACGGGCTCCTGTTCATCCAGCCTCCACCGCGCGCTACTCCACCGGCTACTATTCAACCACCCCTCCACGGGCACCCCTCCACCGTCTACTGTTCATCCAGCCCTCCACACCACGGCGTCCTGTTCAACCACCCCTCCACGGGCACCCCTCCACCGTCTACTGTTCATCCAGCCCTCCACCACACCACGGGGTCCTGTTCATCCAGAGGCAACGCCACCGCTCACTGTTCATCCAAACCCCCCCGCAACGCTCACTGTTCATCCCAGAGGCAGCATCGATCGGCTTCAGTTAGCAGGAGTAGCGAAGGAATCGCTCGATCGGGTTCAGTTAACAGCCATCGATCGATCGCTCAGGTTCAGTAATGCATAGCCTGCAGTGCAATCGCTTGGGTTCAGTTAGAGCCCAACGCCTCGCTCGAGTTCAGTTAGAGCCAACGCCTCGCACACACGCGCGTACGTGTATGAGAGAAACGCGCATCGCTCGGCCCCCGACCTCCCACCGTAATCGGGAACTCCCCGAAATTTTCCTCGCCCTCACTTCTACCATGCTTTTTCCGTCATGGACGGCACAAAGAATGTCATGCAGCTGCGTCTCCGGCCCGCCCAGGACGAAAGCCCATTTTCTGTCATGATTTTTTGTCATAGAAGTAGGAGCCCACCACATCTATGATGATACCGGGTTTTGTCACAATTATCGTCATAGAAGTGTCATATGTATGACAGAATTTTTTTTCGTTCGCCCCAAAATGTCACGGATGTGTCTTTTTTTGTAGTGGGAGCGCCTGGAGCTTCCGGAAATTGGTGCCCATGGCCTGGAGAAGCCGCTCCTCCTGAGAGCCGTCGCCACTGGTGCTCAGTTCGTCAACAACCTCGAGCCCGGCGGCGGCAAGCACCTCCTCGTCGAATACCTCTCCGTCGACGGGCGCCCTAGAGCTCGACACCCCTAGAAGGTGGACGAAAAGGTCGTCACCCAACTTCAGGTACCTGTCGGAGCCAGAGGCAGCGGAGGAGGAAGGCTGGTCATCGACCACCTCCTCCTCGGTAGCGGACTTGCCGGCCTCCCCGGCAGGCCCCTTGCCAGCCTCCTTGGCAGTAGCCTTGCCGGGCTCCCCGGCAGGCCCCTTGGCGGCCTCCTCGACGGCACCCTTGGCGGCCTCCTCGGCGGCGATCTTCTCGGCCTCCGCCTCGGCGGCCTTGGCGACGTCCTCGATGACGGTGTCTATGTCCTCTGGGTCCGCCGAGGGGGGATCTGGATACCGAGAAGGGGATGAGCCGAGGCCAAGACCAAGATTCGGAAAGAATAGAAAAGGAATAGAGACGGAAGGCGAGTAACCTACCCATGCCGGGCTGAGAAGCAGAGGTCCCCTCCCCGCCAACATTTGGCGCCGAGGCGAAGCCACCGGCACCCAAGTTCTGCTCCTCTTCCTCCTCCGTGTGCATGGCTCGGTGCTTGACGCCCTTGCCGGGGACGCCCCTCAGGGCGGCGTGGTCGATGGGGGCGGCGTGTTGGAGGTAGCCCTCTATGGCTCCCCCTGCTGCTGTCCTCCTCCTGCAACCACGGTAAGGTCAGCACCAAGAGATCATGCCCCCCACACACGTCGACGAGGGGTGAGTGGTGAACTTACGCTGGGGGCTGTGCCGGGGGCTGCTGTCCGGGCTGCTCAACACCACCAGTGGTGTACCGGAAGTACCTGCCGGGGGCTGGCCGCTCGCCGAAGCCCTGGCCCTCTTCACCCTCTGGGTCAGTGTCTCCGTGTCCCTGCAAAGCAGAAGAACAAGTCAAGATAGGTGGCACGGTCTGAGGGGATGGAGATGACAGGAAAGGAGCAAGATACTTACTCGTCCTCCACCTCCTCCTCTGCTGCCTTCCTCTTCCTCCTTGGGCTGAGGGACCCGAAATCGAAGATAACCTCCGCATCGTCATCTGCAGGGGGAGGGGAAGCAGATGGGGTCCGTGGGTGCTTGGGCGAAGAAGAGGCACATGCTTTCTTCTTCGCCACTGCGGCCTTCGCCAGCTTCTTCGCCGCCGTGGCCATTGTCTGGCGCATGGACCCCTCCAGGGCTTGCCACGGTTGTACGGCCCTGCCGGGCCGAACCTGCTCGCCAAAGGTGGCCCGCCGCAGGACTCGCCCTCTCCCCATGGCCGGAGGGTCGACAGCTTCGGCCTCCTCCTCCAACGACTCGTCGACCACATCTTCGACAAGAGGGGCCCCGGTGCCGGCACTGCTGGCCTCCCCAGCAGACTCCACCCACTGGGCAAGCTCCTTCTCCTCCGCAGCCGCTGCGGCCTCGTCCTCTACGCCGCCAGCGCTGCCGGCCTCCTTGGCAAGCTCCGCCTCCACCGCCTTGGCGGCGATGTAGTCTAGCTCTGCCTGGGTGGTGTCCTGGATAAGCAGCGGCTCCTTGCGGACGTATATCTCCGCCAAGCCGTCAAAGAACTCCTACACCTCCTCCTCCGGCGGCGGGGCCCAATCTTGGACGGGACCGTGTGCATTGCAGTCCGGCATCATGGCGATGATGTCGGTCTGGCGCGAGTTGTTGCTCAGCGGGACTACCCCCACCGGCAACCCAAACAAGGGCCCCTTGACGACCTTGACGGCCTTCACAGCCTTGCCGGACCTCTCTGCCCAGCCTTCGCGGTTCACGTCAAGCAGAAAGATCCGCTGGCAGAAGTGAGCGTGCCCCATCACCGTGAAGTTGTGATTGAGGCTGGGGCGAAGCCTCATGATATCCGCCGCGTTCTGGAAGAGCCAGGCCAGCCTCCCCTTGTTGTGCAGTGGAGCGATTCGGCGGCGGAGGAAATCCGCCCCGATCATCTCGAGGGTGAGCACGGCCTCGGTGAGACGAAGAATCCTGGTGGTGCCGATCGTGAGCTTCGCTTGTCAGCATCAACATTGCTCCAGTCGCCTCTGCGAACAGGCGGCGCCTGGCAAACCTGGCAGAACTCCTGTGGATCGTCTTCCTCGATCCAGCACCACCGGCCCCGCCATTCTTCCCACCTCTCCTTCTGGGCGCCCTCCGGGTACGTCCCCTTGGACCTTGGGATCCAGGTGACACACCCAGAGATGGCGCCTCCCGTTTGGATCCGAGGGAAGAGGTAATGGCGGAAGAGCGCTGTGTTGGGATGCACTCCGGCGAAGCCCTCACAGAGATGGGCGAAAAGAGCCATGCACGCCACGGCATTTGGAGTGAAATCCAGGAGGTGGAAACCGAAGGTGTGCATGATATCATTGAAGAAATCAGAGAAAGGGGGGCAGAGGCCACAAGAAAAGTAATCGACAAAAAACGGATACCGATTCGGGGCGGCCTCCGCGCAATTGGCGGGGATGATGCGCGTGGCTAGATGCCCCGTCGTCTCTCCCCCCCGTCTTGCACCCCCACAAGGGCCTGAAGCAGTCCCGGAGCTCGAACACATCGACCATCGAGGGGAAGTAGGCGAGCTGCGTCCGCTACGCCGCCAACGCACTCTCTGGCGGGTCCGTCGCTCCGGCGTCCTTGGCCACTCCCTTGCCCTTGGTGGATTTGGGGGCCGTGGCGACTGCAAGGGGCGAGGGACGGAGTACAGCAAAGGTGCAACAACGGCGAAAGCTTAGGAAGGAAGGAGAAGGGGACATCGGTTCCGAGATTGAAGAAGATGCAGGGGGTAAAGTGAGCAGAGTGCCCGCGATTATTCCTTTTTACGGGGAAGGCGCGGGCCGCCTCCTTTCCCATTAACTGCGATGTGATGCATGCGTGCGGGGACCGCCCCACGCATGACCCCCACATCACGCACAACCCTCCACGTCGCGCGTTCAACGCGGGTCGTGGGGAAGCGCAGCGGACGGACAGTTACTGCGGTAAAATCCGCCCCGCCTGCCCGCGCACCGTTCTGGGCCTGGCCCAACAACGCGTCGCGCTTATTTGTGGCCCAGGCCCGGGGCCTCCTGTCGGTGTACAAAAGTAGGGGCTCTCCTTTTGACCCCTTTACTTGTGCACAGGCAGTCAGAGCCGCGCGCCATGGCCACACTTAGCAGGGCAGAGGAGGGAAGCCGGAGAAAAGCCGAAGCCCAAGACAAACGAGACAATGCCAAGACCAAGAACCCAAAGAGCAGAGGGGCAGAGCAGGTTCCCTCGGCAAGACCCTTGCCGGGGCAGCCTCAGCAGCCCCGACAAGAGCCTTGTCGGGGCAGCCTCAGCAGCCCTGACAAGAGCCTTGCCGGGGCAGCTCGCCCAACACCAGCGGAGTGAGCCACCCTTGAGCCCAAGAGTTCCAAACGCCGCCAACGACCATGTTGGAACCAAGGCTCGGGAGGCACCTCCGTGGTGGCGTGCAGATCTTTGTCAAGATCATAAGCATATGAGATCAGATGAGGACCAGAAGACGGCGAACCTCAGCAGGATCCTAGCCGAGGAGATCCACAAGACCCCCGGCAAGCGCCTTGCTGGGGACAACTGCAACGCCACTAAGGCCCTTGCCAAGGACATCAGCGGGGCCACAGCCAGGCCCGCGTCGGCCAAGACTCCACCACCGTCCCCAAGCAGCTGCTAGCTCAACCAGCTGGGCAGGCACCTGCGTGGTGACGAGAGGCCTCTACATCAACTCAGCAAGCACCTACGTGGTGGCATGCAGATCTTTGTGAAGGCCCTGCCACCGCGCCACCTCAGCTGCCTGCGTGCCTACGTGGCGCCGCACGCATCACTGGCCTAGGCGCTTGTCGAAGCGAAGCAGGGCGGCGACGGACGGGACGGGCCTCGTTCCCGTCCCCAATAAAGCTAGCGGACATCTAAGCAATGCATTAAATGCGTCTTGTCCTGTAATACGGGCGATAAGCTCGCATCACTGTACACCTTTCCACCTCCTGTGTGCCACTGTGGCGACCCCTTTTGCCTATAATAGGAGGCCCGAGGCGACCAGGAGAGGCATTCGGCTCTTTTGGGCAAGTCACACCCCGTAGCTAGCTCAAGAACACAAGAACACTCAATACATCCACAAAGCAGGACTAGGGTATTAGGCATATTCACGGCCCGAACCTGGGTAAACGATCCGTGTGCTTCCTGTTAGACCTGCTCTTCTCACGACCCCGCGCCCGCCAACCGTAGAAGGGATTCCAGTGATCCCATAGGTGTCGTTTCCACCGACATTCTTTCCCAAGCACACGCACTATGTAGAGTGTATCTTTCTCATACACACAAAACGTCGCCCACAAATGTCCATCTCCCTAGGTATGTGGTTCTCGCACACTCACCTCACACACCACCCCCACTGCAAACAAGCACACTTTGTCTCCTTGTGCACCACTCTCCTCTTTCTCTCTCTCCCACATGCGGACCCGCCCCAGCTCCTTCCCTGTATACATATGTGCCGTGACTCTTTCCATAGCTCCCTAATGTATCATCGTTCTCAATCTCGCACGTTGTTCTCTACACCATCTATTCTTGATCTCTCATGAAGTCCCTATCACACACACGATGACTCGCTTCCCTTGCGTCTCCGTACATAGGCCAATTTTGAACAACATCAACATTGTCTCCCTATCTATACGCCACTTATGGGCGCAAACGACCCCTCTCCCCCCTCTTTTCCTCTCTCTCTCTCTCTCCATCGCTAGCTCTCCCTCTCTTGCTCTCACACCCCTCTCCCACACACACCCGAAGTCTCTTCCAAATAGTCTGCTCCCCGCCCGCACCCATGCTATCCCGCTACTACACATGCCTTTGTCTCTTTTTGACACACATGTCACACCATTCCCCCCTTCCCTTATACTAGGTTTACATCATTAGTGGTCTCTCTACTCCACATACACACACACAATCCCTCTCACACACAAACGCGCGCACAAACACACACAAACACACACAAACACCCATCTAGCTATCTGGATCCTTCTTTTAAGACACACACCTTGTATATTCTCTACAGCTCTAGATATGTATATACCCCCCTCTCTAGCTTAGATGCACACCAAAATTCTCCATGTGTCTAACTCACACATCTCTCCCCATGCCCGCATGTGTATCTCACACACTCACTCTCTGATTATGTCTATGTGTCTCCACGTTACACAACACAAAGCCCCATGTACATGTCTCTTTCTATCCTCCACACACATAGACACAAAGAATCTATCATCATTGCCTCAGTCTCTAGACATATCACACATGCATACTGTCTCTCTCTCTCTCTCTCTCGCAAACACGCTCAACAAGGGTTTCCCGTGAATAACTTATCGTCTATTCATCAATAGTCGTGGCAGTACGGCGAACACGAGACGTGAAAAAGAATAAATCTACACGTGCGTAGACCACCTAGGATGACTACTAGGACTAGAGCAAGCCGAAAGCGCACCGCCATCACCCCCTCCTTATCGGCGACGGGAAAACCTTTGTTTTAGACAGTCAAGAAGTCATTGTGCTAAGGCCCCACATGCTGAGCCGTTGAATAGAATGTAGATCCTAGTTTACGGAAACAAGCTAGTATCGATAATACATTTGTATCTCCATACTTATATTTCTTCTCTTATAAAAAAACCGAGTTGGTGATGATGGTATGTGTGCCATCTTGCAATAGACCGTCCGATCTATATCTGACGGATGGAAATTAACCTAAAAGATACCCGCACCTCTCTCCACATTTGCAGACAAGGCCTTCCCTCGTTCATCCTTATCTCCAACAACCTCATTGTTGAGCAATTAAAAAAGGAAGCCTCTGGAACAAACTGGCCTGGTGGCCACTGCCGGCGTCGTCCATCCCCTTGCCTCCACTCAGTCCGACCACCAAGCACCACCACGCTCCACTACTCTTCACCTTATCTCCTCTTTCACGAGATATCATTAGTTTTTACACATGGGATTACTCCTACATGGGTCAATCACAACAAGTGTGTTATAAAAATATGCATCTTGATGTTCTGTGCAATGCACGGACATCTTGCCACAGAAGACTAATTTGGTGATGATGGTGTGTCTGCCATCCGTCATTTCTGACCATTAGATCTACATCTAACGACTGTGAGGTAAGTTGTTGCCTTTTCTCACCAACATCCCACTTATGTACCAATTTGTAGAAAAACCCATAATTAGTATATTAAAACCAACCACACCCCTCCCTCACCTCACCAAAACAGCCCAAGGAATATTTTCTGATTGGAACATAATATATCTCTAGTGATATCTACACTCTTATAAAAAACCGAGTTGGTGATGATGGTGTGCCTGCCATCCTGCAATATAGACCGTCCGATCTATATCTGACGGATAGAAAGCAAACTATAACAATTTTGCAAAAAGATACCCACACCCCTCTCCACATTTGCAGATAAGGACTTCCCTCGTTCATCTTCGTCTCCCACGAGATAAACAGCTCGTATAAATGCATCTTGATGTTCCATGCAACGCATGAGCCTCTTGCTAGTATGTATATCAAAATTAGAGTGTTTTGCATCAAGTTTGTGAATAAGTATTATTCTAATTATGATCCGTTGCAACGCACGTGAACATTGCTAGTATTTCCGACCATTCCAAAAAATGCTAATATTTCCATAGTTTCGAGTTTTCCATCAAGATATTAGTCACCCATGGTTGATATTTACTTTCAATCACATACACATAGGCACTATGTAACTAGCCTTGCTTATTGGCTTCCAAAGCTTAACTTTCACTCCTACTTACAATATGTAGAGTATTTAACAAAAAACTACCACTTTTAACAAGCCCTAGGAAGAAACTATTGTACAAAAAATAGCAAAAACATACCCAAAATTTCTTAATCCGTGCCAAAAACTACTACCTAGTGCCGATTAGGCTCGTTTAAACCCGTTTATGACAGGGTTGGCCCACACGTCCGTGCTGACGAGGAAGCTTAAACCAACACATTTTGTTTGAACGTTGACACTGGGGACCCACGTCTGGCCTTCTCTCCTGTTATATTCCCCCTCAAATCATTATTTTTCCTGAACATTACTTCAAACAGTACTGATGCGTCTTCGTCGGTGGCGCCAGTGATGAGGGAGTTGGCCGCTGCTCCGCCGGACGGGCCGGACACCGCGTTGGCCTCCGCACGGGTTCGCAGGCTGGCCCGAGCGTGACTCACGCGCGAGCAAGCCGCCGAGCTGGCCTTCGATCGAGCCTGATGGCCGGCCTTAGTGCGGCGTGCGCGAGCAAGCCGCCGCGCCGCCGTGCCAATCTAGCTAGCAAAGCTTGCAGACAAGCAGCTGGACGGAGCTATCTTGGCTAGCTAGCGGCCGCGAGCGTCGGAAGGAGCTGGCATCCGGGTGCCGCAAGATGGGCTCCGCACCGCCGGCGGTTTTGACCTCGCCTTCTGCCGGCGGCGGTAGCTGCGTCCCATGGCCGAGGATGACTAGGTGGACAGGCCGGAGGTAGGAGGTCACTTGGGGATTTTTGTGCAGACTGACATGGAGGTCCCACAAGTCATAACGCCTAACTTCCCGGTCGAAAAGAAGGCGTTGACTTAAGGGGCGACATGGGTTGAAACGTGCCTATAACGACACTTTGTAGAGTAGTCGTTTCTTGGTAGGGCTGGTTAGTAAGGGCATGTACAATGGTTGATAAGGCAGTCTTATCTTAAGTCTGCCACGTATGCAAGTGGTAGTAGTTTCTTGGCATTATTAGTGGTTTCTTTGCATTATTAGTGGTTTCTTGTAAGGAACAATGTACTACTAGCGACAAAAGGCGATTCTAGGTTACGTAGTACTCCAACGAGTACTACTAGTGGTCGCAGGAGTGTATACCTCGTTTTGTGGGTTCAATCCCGGCCGAACGCATGGCGGCCTTTTTATTAAATAGTAACTTCGTTGCGAGCCAATATTGTACATGGGTAGTTTGAGTTTTGAAGTTGAACGGACGTGTCGCACCACAATCTGGGTGCACTGGATAGCCCTGACACATGAACGGTTTTTCCTTCCCATCATCTCATGGCTCGCATGATCGCCCTAGCCGCACCTCGCTTGCAGCTTCCTCGTCAGCTAGCAGAATAATTAAACTAGCGCCTCCCAATTAAGCCCGAGGAGCCGGAAAATCCTGGTGCGGCATTGGGAACTATGCAATATGGCTCTGCACGTAAAGTGCTAGTACTCTACTAGTACTCTGTAGCTTGTGGCGTTGCACGCATGGACTTCACTCCATTATCGGCTCTATAAAAGAAATTCCTCTTGACGTGATTTTTTTTTGAAACGGAGGCAAAAGCTTTGCCTCATCTCATTCATAAAGAAGGAACTACTAACAAAGTTCGACGAGATCCATTACACCTCCACAAATGGAAGCGAAAAGCCTAGTCTCGCTGTATCAAATAACTCAAATGTTCTGCCCCCGCAGTAACCGTCGCTGATAAATAGGCTCCTAGTGTGTGCGTGAGAGGAGCGGCTGAGTAGGCCAGCTACACGCTTGAATAGAGCACCGAGAGTACCCACTACGCAGGTGTACTTTCCCTGCATTGATAGTACAATGATGGTTTTAGAGAACAGTACTACCCTCCACTTCCAACTGTAGCTCCTTGGCCTTGAGATTAAGAGTTCAAAACTGGTGCACTATACTAGAAGCACAGTACATCGCACTACTAGTTGAGAAAGTAGTACTAGTACTGCTACAGTCGGAGTACGTAAATAATAGCCTCACCCCTTAGCTAAGGAATGATCGAGGAGCTAAAGTTGGAAGGGACGAGGCCTTGCGGTTACTACGCTCTTATCTCCTCCTCGCCAGTTCTCCTTCCCCCAAAGAGAAGGCGGTTCGTCGCTGCTCCCATGGATTCGCCAGGCGGTTCTCCTCCTCGTTGGGGCTGGGAGACCTCAGACGGCGATCCTCTGGGAGAAATCGCACGCCGCTCCGACGTCCTCACCGCCGCAAGACTCGGTGCTTCCCGCACCAACTTTTTCAAGACGGTGGTTAAACAGGCTTGGGAAAAGGCCATGCTTGTTGGTCTTCCATGCGTCCTCGAGGATAAGGTTCTTCTATGGGACAATCCTTCGAACAGTCCACCGCTCCCTGGCCATGGTTGCATGTTGACTCCGCTAGAGTTGCCGACGTTGAGAGGTAGTCGGATTTTGTCCGATGAGCAGGTCAGTCATGGAGTTTGATCATGTAGTACTTAGTTATTCCATTTCCATCCCGTAATTTCTTTGCTGCCCACCGTCTTATATATAGGTTTGGGTCGGTGCCAATGAAGATTGGCTTGCATACCTCTGGCCGGATACCACCATCATTTTGCACAACATCCACAGCAGTGCGGCCGTTCCCGTAGACCCCTTCTCAACCATTTGGATCGGCGTTCGGAACTGGCTGGGCTTGAATACGTATGATGATGCCTACATGAGATTGAAGAAGATAGCAATTGCAGACCCGCCGACAAAGCGATGCGGCTATGATGATTACTATCTCATCGCGATGTTCGACATAAGGATTGCCATCAATGCAAGAGGCAGTAACGGCAGAGGCTGGCGCATGTTGGCCGCGGCAGATTTGTACCCCTACACGTTCGAAGACGCCCTGCGCCATCTAGGCCACATCTTTGTGGTGACAAGCCAGGGACTTGTTTCATCTGGTTGCCATCCTACGGTACGGGAGATTACAAACGGAATGCACAAACCATCATTTGCATCCCTAACGGTACTCCACTATTTTGCAGGGACCAGTCATCCCCCGATCGAAATAAGATCGCCGATCCTGGATGTGCATTTGCATCCGTGATTCGGTCTAACCTGGAACCTTGTAGCTGACTTTGGCATATTGGGATCAACTATCTTAGCAGTCGTTACCCATGGTACCACTAATGTGCAACATGGTCACACAATCTACCACGATCGGACCGTCACCATCTACCCAGGTATTCCATTTAGTATTATATTTTTTGACCCTCTCGCCTTCTCTTTCGTTGTTGTACTACTTACTAGTACTAGTAGGAGTAATTTTTACCTTGGAGGACGCGTATAGCTAGCTAGGCCCTTGAAGACTTGAACCCACTAGCTGCCACCATTTTTGTTTTTCCATGTCTTACTATCTCATCCATGTAGCCAAGAGTGGCTATATATAATAAGCCGGTTATTTCACTTCCTCAATACTGGAGTAGTACTATTTGCTGCGCAGTATTACTGACCGCCATATTTGAGCACAACATTATTATGCATGGACCTTGACTATGTACGTCACCATGTGTCCAGATATGAGATGTCGCGTGTACCAGATGAACGGCGCTGAGTTCGACCCCCGTGATGCTACGTGGGTGCTGAGGAACACTCTTGGAGAGTACTCGCTTTTCATTGGGGATAGCTACCCCATTGTGAAGCGGATGCCACCTTCCGTGCACTACACCGAAGGCCTACCCTTCATGAAGCTAGGTTGTGTCTTTAGTGCGCACCGCCGGGTGAACGACATGCTGGGACACGCTATCCCTGATTTATGCCGGTTCAGCTTGGATGAGTCTCCATCGTGTGGAACTGGACTAGAAAGCTGCGACAATGATTCCCGTTGCCCACCGCTATGGATCGTGCCATCCATGAAGAACACCTGGGACTGGAACCTGGAGGAGGACATGTAGCCCATCTATAACGTGTAAGTGGGGTATGGTAAATTGTGAACGGTAGCGCTGTGAATATATGTAGACTAGTCGTGCACAAATTTATCACATGAATTGGAGATGAACTTGTGTGGCATACTGGCATTTGTCCTTTAGAATTTATTACTGTGTTATGTGTACTTGCAACTTGTGTGGTTGTTGCACGGGATCCAACACGCTCATTGAGAAAAAAAGGTGGCACAACTTTGGATATAGGTGACGTGGCGGCATCATACAGTAACATCGTCCGCTATAGTTGTAATACTCCTACTAGGACGACAACTCCTATAAAGCCTTGTGCTTGGCTCTTTGCCTCTTCGGGGGGTTCAACAGTTCGTACTCGTGTGAACCTTGCACTTGGCTCTTCGCCTCTTCAGAAGGTCCAACAATGATGATACTACAGTACAATATGCTTCTGGCAATCTGACACCGATGAACTGCTGCACGTCCACCGCGAGGGCGAGGGCGAGCGAGAGGGAGAGGGAGAGGGCGCTGTAGTCAAAACCCTCTCCTCGTCCTGTGAGCCATCGCGCGCGTGGGCGAGGGAGAGGCGTAGTAAGCAAGCTTCTCCTCATTCGGCGAGTTGACGGGACACATCAAAGCAGTACAAGTACTAGTCCTTTCCGGTTAGTGAAACGAGAAAAATACACCGGCGATCAACGTATGTAACAATACGCTCTTTACGGTCACTATATATAGTTTTTGCGGTGATTATATGATCACTAGCTCATCGTAGAGCACCGTATTGCACCCTACCGACTGGCCACATAGTCGACGTGGCACTTTGTTGACTAGTTAAATTGTCACTTGGTTTCTGGGTACCACCTGTTAGTTGGCAGAGCAAATAAATCAGTTGAGCTAAACTTTACGCAGGCAGGACAGGAGTCCAACCCTTGCGCGCAAACCGCCCTGGCTGTGTATGTGAGTGCATGCACATGTACTCCCTCAGTCTTCCAACAAAGAGTGTACATCGGCTAAAAAACAAAGAGTGTACATCTACACTTCCTATGCATTTAGCCTTTAATCTAAAATCGATATTGATTGACTAATTCACCAACTTGTGCTCTAGCTATAGGCTACATGTCTATCCTTAATTACAGCATGCAACAACCTTCATTTAATCTTCATCTCTCAATGGTCACATGCACACATAAATCTGCTACTTTTGGGCTTTAATTATGCCCTCGTCAATGTGTAAATCTCTAAATGTACAGTCTTTCACGGACGTAGGGAGTAGGTTGAGCACTTGAGCATGAGCATGTGTGTTGCGCCGCGTGCTGTGTGCCGCATGGGTGTGTAAGTGTTGCGTGTGTCCATGTGTATGTGTGAGTGTTGCATGTTGCATGCATGCATGCATGCATGAGGCTTTTACTCCCTCCCATTGACATGTTCATATTTCAAGCTTCCTCTGTTCCCTCCATATTGTGATACTCCCTCTGTTCCCAAATACGGAGTAAAAGCCTCCCTCTGTTCCCACGGAGTATTTGTCTCTCTAGAGATTTCAACAAGTGACTATGTACGGAGCAAAATGAGTGAATCTACACTCTAAAATATGTCTACATACATCCGTATGTTGTATTCCATTTGAATGTCTAAAAAGACTATATTTAGGAACGGAGGGAGTAGCAAATAAACATTAAGTTCTCTTGTTTTTCCCTCCTTGGTCACGGTGCACAACCAAAGATGACTCACCTGGATGGAGGGAGTAGATAGTCAAAGTTTGACACAAAATTAATGCATTGGTAAACATAATTTTTTGAGGAAAACGAGTGCATTAATTGAGTGTTTTTGCAAACTACAAAAATTATTCCACCACTCATCATCTACCTTGGTTGATGAGATTTTTGAATTGAGCCCTATAAACCAAAAAGGAGGTAGTACTAGTACCCCTACATTATTGGCGCCGGGTGCCTTGGCCAATGTTTCATCTTGTTGGAGAGGATGCATCGGTGCTTACATGGGGTGCTAAGCACATTAAAAACTTTAGCAACTAAAGCTCCCAATGCTTACATGTACAGGTGCTTAACTTGTTGGTGCTAAGCATCATTTATTTAATGATTTTGTAACTAAAGTTCTTCATGCATTGGTGGGATTCTTCCATTTAAGTCTTTTGTCTAGGTTCTCGCGCTTAGTACTCGGGTCACCACACTTATCTCTCCTCTTAATTACCTTGCCACATCAGACTTTTTGCCTACATGGCAGCCTTAGCACCTGTACAGGGTGGAGCATTGGGAGGGGCCCGAGCGTACATGCATAGGGATACTATAGATAGGAAGTCTTCGCGATCCATTATTCCCCATCTCGGTCAGAGAGAACTATTCAATTAGTCTTCACAGTGAAGTGACAATACAAG
The DNA here is from genome assembly GCF_018294505.1 of Triticum aestivum. Lineage (NCBI taxonomy): Eukaryota > Viridiplantae > Streptophyta > Magnoliopsida > Poales > Poaceae > Triticum > Triticum aestivum. The sequence goes on along the minus strand of NC_057814.1, from coordinate 253,799,144 downwards.
CTGCTGCAGATGGGGCACTTGATTAATAAGATGAACCAGCATGTTGGTGTTACTAAATCAGCCTGACCCAGTACTGCCATCATGCCTGCCAGTGGAGCACGCTTCCACAAATACGACTACGCACCTCTCTCCTCCATTAACTGACATATGGGCCCTCTTGAGGTAGACCCACATGTCATCGGCGTAACTGTTTACACTCCGAAGGACGGTATATCCTGGTAGTAGTACTAGTAGAATTGAGTTTTAATGCACTTTCTTCCCCATATTTCACTCTTCTTCCTCCTCTCTTCCCCATCACCGGCTGCACACCATTTCCCCCCGCTCACTGCTCGCCCGCCCGCTCCATCTTCCTTGGTAGCTCGCGCGTACCATATCCCCCCACTCACTGCTCGGCCACACACGCCATCTTCTTCGCTCGCCCGCCCGAATCCACTTCCCCGCTGGCTCGCTGGCACCAAAAACCCCAGTCACTCAGCACCCTAAAAACCCTATGGCAGAACTGAGTGACACGCAGAGCCGCGATTGGAATTCCCTCCCCGATGTTCTCTTGGAGCATATCTGTAATCGTATGGACCTGCTCAGCACCATCCGCCAGGCCGCATGCTCGGTGTCTTTGTACCGTCTAATCATCTGCAACCGGCCGGCTCTTTTCAAGACACCCTGCTTGCTGATGCCCGATCCTCGCAGGTGGCCCAGACACCGACTTGACGATCCTACGGAGGTTGTCGTGGTGCCCCTCGACATGCTACCACTACCCGTCCACCTGTCCTTCATGCGCGGCCACTACTGGGCGGGCATGAAGGCCAACTGGATCGTCCTCATCCACCAATCCGGTAGTCTGTGGCATCTCGTGGATATCTACACCCAGTGAGAGATCACCCTTCCATCGTTGGATACCGCCGCCATCGAGCCTCACGGCCCGCCGGACACTCCTGCCTACTACGCATGAGACGCGTCGAGCTTTTGGCTCGACCTCTGTTTGCTGAAGGTTGTGATCTGCGAAGTGCCCACACCATCACAAGACTACATGGATTACAAGCTCATTGCCGTGTTCAACATGGGATTAGTCTATCTGGAATCCGGTCGCCATACATGGTTATGGCTCATCGTCGATCCTCTTCACCCAACATTTCTGTCTGATGCTATAGTGCACGATGGCATCGTTTATGCGGTCGACGCACAGATTGGCTGCCTATACTGGTGGAATCTATCGTCGTGTAATTGTTCTATCTCATCTCATCTTTACCTGAAGAATACGACTGCCTGTTCATTGTTACAAATTTAGAATATATAGTATGTCTACAACCACATCATTGCTATATGTTCCTCTCATTTCCTAGATTTTTATGACCACACATGTTATTATTAGAGATTATATGAGAACAATTGGCATCTAATGATTGTTAGAATAGATATTATGAGTATAACCTCATGATTGCTATATGTTACTCTCATTTCCAGGATTTTTATAACAACGCATGTTATTGCTTAGAGTTGATATGATAACTGTAGTAAGTGCTATGGTAGAATATGAGTAGGCCCTGTCATATCTATTTTCCTCTCATTGTTACATGATGTTTGAACCATGATATATTACTAGACTAGCAATGTGCCCGTGCGTTGCAACGTATCCAAAATAGAATAATACATGTTTACAAACTTGAAAGAAAAACACTATAGTTTGGTGTATATATCACTAAAAATATACTCGTATTAGGTTTCACTCAAAATATATTCCTTGTGGCTGTTTTGATGAGGTGGGGGAGGGATGTGGTTTGTTTCAAGATACTAAGGGGTTTCTACAAACACTGGTGCGCGTCGGTCCTAAACAAACGGTTTTTAACCCCTTTCCGTGACGGCATTTGGAACCGTCGCCAAGTGAATGTGTGCGATAGGGTGTCCTTCCCACACGACCCAGAAACCGTCGGGGATATGGAGTAGTGATCCAGAGGCCTTCCAAGATGTAATCGTGTGCGATGCAGCACACACTAAATTCTTTCGCACGTGTGGTATCGGTTTAAGCGTTTCTAATGATGTAGTGAAACCATACGGTCTGTCGTAACGAACCGTTTGGGAAACAGTATGTAAGGCACACGGGCCAACATATGAACTGTGTGCGATTTGTGCCCTATCGCACACAGTTTTCTGCGTAACCCGTCTGCCATGCTAGACTCCATCGCACACGTTTTCCAACAATTACCGTCTACGATAATGTTCTATCATAAACGGTTCAGGATCCCCTTCGCACACATACAAGTGCTGCAGACCGTTTGTGATTTGTTAGGTATCACCGACGGTTGCCGCAAGAGTGACGTGTGCTTTTCGTTTGGGATCCCACAAGTTTCCTGAAAAAAATACGACTGGGATTGTATTTTACATTGGGCACGGTTTACTCCCAGTTCTCGTGTGCGATAATGCGATATCACAAACGGTTCCGGAGAACCTACGCACACGTAGTAGCGCTGCAAATCGTTTGCGATCTGTTGTGTATCACCGACGGTTCCGCTACGATTGACGTATGCTTTCCGATGTGGATCGCACACACTCATTTAGTTGAACCGTGTGCGGAGCAATTGCCAGGTTAAAACAAAAATATCCCATTTCGAATCGGCATGCAAAAAGCAAATTCGCCACAATATTCAATTGAACAAATAAAAAAATATCCCATTTTGAATCGGCACGGAAAAAGCAAATTCGCCACAATATTCAATTGAGCAAATAGTGTCCACAGGAAGAACATTCATTAGATTTCACAACAATTGCAATTGAACATATGGTAGCTAAATTCCAATGATTTGTCCACACATATATGCATTACATAATTAATCATAGTGTACGAAATACGAAGACCTCATCAGATGGAAAATAATGGATCCATGCGTTATATGTTTAGCGGCTAACTCTTACTCAATGTTTCAGGAGAACGCATGCTGAAATCTTCATTATCACCAGTGGGATTGTGTCGGCGTTCTAGGAACGGGGGTCCCCAGACTTGCCTGCCTGCGGCCCACGGCGTGGCTATGCTAGCGGGCATGTACGGTCCATCTTCATCAACAAGGCATTCGAGACCCTCGCGAGCGGCCAAGCCTCGCGAGGCGGACGACGCAAGACCTCCTCAGGAGCGGCCTCTTCAAGTAGGCTCACGAGGAGCTGAGATATCAAGGCATGGCAAACCTCGCGAGGCTCTCATGACATGAGCCATGACGATCGACAACAGGCGGGTGCCAGCGCGCGCAGCGTCCTTGTTTCCTCTTTGGTGCCAAGGGGGCAAGCACAGGCGCGGAGTACCGAGGCATCAGGCAAAGGTTTCCATATCAGTGCAACGAGACCAAGACCAGCAGGACAGCAGGATGGAGGTCACCGTGGAGCCCAAGACGGTGTCATCACCAGAGCCCTTTCGCACGCGAAGACCGCTTTTGTCAGGATAGTTTGTACTAGCTGTCCCCTTTCAAATTGGCCGCCGTTGTTGGCTCCCTTCCCGCTCAATATTTGGGAAGAGGACCACGGCCTCTATAAATAGGACTAGCCACCACCAGAGGAGGCAGCTTGATCTCATCTGATCGAGAGCCTTCCCTTAGCCACACCGAACACAAGAACAACTCAACCTCAAGAGGCTGTTCTTCCCCTTGTACTGTTCATCATCAGCCCGAGAGGCAATCCACCACCACCACACTGGAGTAGGGTATTACACCACAACGGTGGCCCGAACCAGTATAAATCTCGTGTCTTTCTGTGTTGCGAGTTCGTCGACTTCATCCGCGAGATCTTAGCGAGCTAGGGCAAAGATCGGTAGGAGGGAAAGAACTTCGCGCACACCCCAGAGTTCGAACCTTAAGGGTTTTGCCGGAACCCGAGATCCGACATTTGGCGTGCCAGGTAGGGGTGCGCCGTAGCTTCCCTTTCGTCGATCGCCGCTCCGTCGCTCCATCGTCTCCATGGCGGATGCTCGCCGCGCTAGAGCTGAGCGCCAGGCTGCCCTCACCGCCTGTGTTGCTCAGACGGCTCCCGGCGGCGGGCCACCTCGTCGTTCCCCGTCGCCTGCCGCCAACGCCGCCACCGGCCCGGCGGGGAACGAGCAGCAAGCGTCCTTGCTGCACCTGTCGGTGCGGCAAGACGGCCGCACCGCCACTCCACCGCTGACCCCGGCCGGTTCCTCGTCCCATGCACATCGCGCTCCCATGGACACGCACGCCGCGCTCTTCATGGCGAACGAGCTCCTCCGCTACTGCCCGGTCGACGACCTCTACGAAGACTGGCTCGACCGCGTCGTCAAGCTTGTCCACGCCGCAGGGGGCTCCCCGGCGCCGTCGCTCTCTCTGCTACGCCCTCCGTCGCCACGGGCGACGTGGCTCATGGAGCGCCTCCACCACCTCTGCCCCAAGACGGTGCCTTGGCGCCAAGGCGCGCTGCCCCACGGAGTGATCCACCATGCCCGGTGCCCGCGCGCGAAGAAAGAAGCTCCCATGAAATTCCTCGGCCGCGAGAAGCTGCACCTGCGCTCCCCGCGCCGCCTCGCCAAGACCGTGCGCTACCTGCGGTGGCGGCACGCGGGCCTCATCAAGACCAAGCTCCACCTCCGAGACGGGCCCCGGCAACCACGGCCGGCTGCCGCGCCTTCACCCCCGAGCTACGTAGCATCGCCTGGCCGGGCAAGTTCAAGCTGGATCTGCCTCCTCGCTACGATGGCATCCTCGACCGCACGGAGTGCTTGCAGCTCTACGAGCTGAGCATCGGGGCGGCCAACGGCGACGAGAAAGTCATGGCGAACTGGTTCCCAATGGCGCTCAAAGACGGCGCCCGTTCGTGGCTCCTGAACCTACCTCAGGGTTCGATCTCCTCCTAGGACGAGATGCGCGACCGCTTCATCGCCAACTTCCAGGGCACTCGCGACCGCCCGCCGGCCGCGGGTGACCTGCGCCGCATCAAGCAACAACCAGGAGAGACCCTCCAGAAGTACATCTAGCGCTTCAACAACACTCGCCTCAAGATCCCCAAGGTCACGGACGAGGCCATCATCTCCGCGTTCTCTGACGGCGTCCGCGACATCAAGATGAAGGAGGAGCTCGCTATCCACGAGGAGCTGTGCACGTCTCAGGAGCTGTTCAACCTGGCAAACAAGTGCGCAAGGGCTGAGGAGGGGCACTTCTCCCTCCTCAAGCCGCCAGCTGCGGGTGCAGAGGAGAAGAAGGCCAAGGCCAAGGACGTGAAGCGCAAGGAAGCAGCCGTGCCCGCAGCGGAGCCGGATACCAAGCGAGGCAGGGACCAGCCCGAGTCATCCAAGGGCAGCCGACCGTTCTGCGCCTTCCACAACCTGAACACCCACAACACCAGCGACTGTCAAGAACTCAGAGCCATTCGTGAGGGACGCTTCGGTCGACGCCCCGAGCGCAGCGACCGGGGCTACGGCCGAGCAGGAGGACGTGGAGGCGGACGCTGGGACGACCGTGGCCCGCGCCAGGAATGGCGCGACAGGCCTTGTGATGACCGCTGGCAAGATCATCCTCGCGAGGGCGCCTAGAGGGACCAGCCTCGTGAGGATCGTCCTCAGGGCAACGCCGGTCTTCCCCCGCTGCCGCCACCACCAAGAAGGAATGACGACCACCATCAAGACGAGGGGGCTGGGGGCTTCCAGGAGCCGCGTGCAATCGCCTGCATCTTGGGCGGCGCTGAGGCCCCAGCCTCGCAGCGTATCTTCAAACAGTTCGCTCGTGAGCTGAATGCAGTCCTCCCCAAGCACGAGGCCACGCGCCCGCTCAGGTGGTCCCAGTGCGCCATCACCTTCAACTCGGCAGATCAGCTCAAGTGCGCAGCCACCGCTGGCGCCCTCCCGATGCTTTGTTCACCAGTCATCAGCAACGTGCAAGTTACCAAGAACCTCATCGACGGCGGCGTAGGGCTCAACGTCCTATCCGTCGACACGTTCGACAAGCTCCAAGTGCCATATGAGCAGCTTCAGCCTACCAAGCCTTCTCAGGAGTGACCGACGGTTCCACCACACCGATAGGGCAGGTCTGCCTCCCTGTCACCTTCGGGGACCGCAAGAACTACCGCACCGAACTCATCAACTTCGATGTCGCGCACATCCATCTGCCGTACAACGCCATCCTCGGGTACCCAGCCTTGGCCAAGTTCATGGCGGTGACACACCATGGCTACAATGTCCTCAAGATTCCAGGGAGCGGTGGAATCATCACGGTCCCGTGGGAAGAAAGAGATGCGGTGTGCTCCCTCGAGCGCGCCTTTCAAGCTGCCGCAATCGACGACCCCGACAGCAAGAGCGAGGATCCTCCCGAGGCAATCCCCAAGAAGAAGAAGCAGCTGCGCCGTACCGGACCTCAGGAGGGTGGCGTCGCGGCTGGAACCTCGTCAGGATCAGCGCCCGCTCCAGGGGCGCCTCCCTCCATCGCATAGGAAGGCGCGCCCGGCGCCCTCCTCGGGCAGGGCCCTGGGGCTCTCTTCTGGAGGGCCTCAGACCTTGTGTAACGCCCATGATGCGGCTATATCTCCCACGTGTCGAGGCACGACTTAGAGGCATAACCGCATTGTGGTTTTGTCGCAAGAAGGGTCATCTTCACACAATCCCATGTAATGAACAAGAATGGGATAAAGAGTTGGCTTACAATCGCCACTTCACACAATACATAAACATAATCCATACATCATCCAAAATACACACATATAGACCGGCTACGGTCAAATCCAAATGAAAATAAGATAACCCCAAAAGCTAGATCCCCGATCGTCCCAACTGGGCTCCACTACTGATCATCAGGAAAATACACATAGTAACGACCACGTTCCTCGTCGAACTCCCACTTGAGGTCGATCCCATCGTCTGCACTGGCATCGTCGGCACCTGCAACTCTTTTGGTAGAATCTGTGAGTCACGAGGACTCAGCAATCTCACACCCGCGAGATCAAGACTATTTAAGCTATAGGAAAGGATGGTGTAATGAGGTGGAGCTGCAGCAGGCAACAAGCATATATGGTGGCTAACATACGCAAAAGAGAGCAAGAAGAGAAGCAACGGAACGGTCGTCATCTAGTAATGACCAAGAAGTGATCCTGAACTCCTACTTACGTCATTCATAACTCAAACCGTGTTCACTTCCTGGACTCCGCCGAGAAGAGACCATCACGCTTACACACACGGTTGATGTATTTTAATTAAGTCAAGTGACAAGTTCTCTACAACCGGACATTAACAAATTCCCATCTGCCTCATAACCGCGGGCACGGCTTTCGAAAGATAATACCCTGCAGGGGTGTCCCAACTTAGCCCATCATAAGCTCTCACAGTCAACGAAGGATAAACCTTCTCCCGGAAAGACCCGATCAGTCTCGGAATCCCGGTTTACAAGACATTTCGACAATGGTAAAACAAGACCTGCAAAGCCGCCCGAATGTGCCGACAAATCCCGATAGGAGCTGCACATATCTCGTTCTCAGGGCACACCGGATAAGCGAAGCGTACAGGTACCAACATAACCTAAGTTGCCAAGGGACGGTCCCGCACGGTGCTCTAGTTTGGACCAGCACTCAGAGGAACACTGGCCCGGGGTTAAGATAAAGATGACCCTCGGGCTCGCGAAAACCCAGGGGAAAAGGCTTAGGTGGCAAAAGGTAAAACAAAAGTTGGGCCTTGCTGGAGGAGTTTTATTCAAGGCGAACTGTCAAGGGGGTCCCATAAATCACCCAACCGCGTAAGGAACGCAAACTCAAGGACATAATACCGGTAAGACAGAAACTAGGGCGGCAAGAGTGGAACAAAACACCAGGCATAAGGCCGAGCCTTCCACCCTTTACCAAGTATATAGATGCATTAATTCAATAAGAGATATTGTGATATCCCAACATATCCATGTTCCAACAAGGAACAAACTTCAACTTCACCTGCAACTAGCAACGCTATAAGAAGGGCTGAGCAAAGCGGTAACTTAGCCAAACAACGGTTTGCTAGGAAAGGATGTTTAGAGGCTGACATGGCAATATGGGAGGCATGATATAGCAAGTGGTAGGTATCGCAGCATGGCAATAGAGCGAACAACTAGCAAAGCAAAGATAGAAGTGATTTCGAGGGGTGGTCATCTTGCCTGCAAGGTTCTCAGAGTTGTCGAAAGCTTGATCCCCGTAAGCGTACTCAACAGGTTCCTCATTCACGAACTCGTTTCCCGGCTCTACCCAAGACAAGAACACAAGCAATGGAGCCACAATCAATCACGGGAAAGGCACAAGCAACATGATGCAATACATGAATGATATGCAAGATATGATATGCGATGCATATGTGTGCTCCAGAAGAAAAATGATGAACAAGGCAGTAACTTGGCAAACCAAGCATTCCACTGGAAAGATGAGATGATTTCGGTCGAAATCGATATAAAGATCACCGGAAACGGATGCACGGTTTGCAAATGGCAAGCAAAACAAGAATGACACAAATCTGGGATTAACAGCATGATAGCACTTAAAATGCAACAAGTAACAAGGCTACAGCACTCCAACATAGCAACAAAGCATATGGCAGTAATCTACAGGAGATGCTTGACAAAAGATGAACACTGAGCTACGGCTAGATCACAACATAACAGGTTCAAACAAGCATGGCAAAAGTGCAAAAGATAACAAGATGGAAACAGCATCAGGTAGCAATGTTCAGAGCATGAAATTAACATGCTACAGGAACTTAACATGGCAAAACAAGGCATGGAAGTATTCTACTAAATGCATATGACAAAAGTCCCTTACTGACCATAAGCCAAAAAGGACCAGAAGATATGATGGCAACCATGTAAACATAGCAAGTTTCGTTAACAGGTTTCAGATAGAAACAATAATATGAAGGCATCTCGGTGAGCTTGGTGCACTCACCACAAAGCAATTCATGACAAAACAAGAATACCTACAGCAATATGGCATGTTTAAGAAGCTATCCATGGCAAGATCAAGTATTGAGCATGTATGAAACAACTACAACAAGCTTGGCAAAATTGAATAACACGTAAACAATCTGCCAGAAATATTTTATAGCAAAAGTAGAGCAAGATTGAGTCATGCTATGGCACTCCATAATTGCAAACAAGGGCAGGAATGGATCAATTACAACAATATCTACAAAACATCCTTACTGAACATCTCCAAAATATGCATGGATCTCTCTGTAGCCTCAAGTTTACATGGCAACAAAATAACAGCAGACAGACGGAGAAAATAGTCCCTGAAATCAGAAACATTATGGGGCCTAGTTTGCATGCTTGTGCTAGTCACCACAGAGATCACAAAAATACATGGCATACACCTATGGAAATATGGAATGACATACAACAAAACACATGTAGAGCTCATGCTCGTAAGATGCACAGATTAAATGATACAAAAATAACAAATCTCCAAGTTCTGCTAAGTAACAACAGACAACAGCAACTAGCACTCTTGCACCAGAGATTTGGGCATCAAGATGGACTCTAATGAACATGGTGCAATTTAACAAAATGGAGAGCATCACGAGGCGAACAATTCGATATATTACACGCGCGAAACGGAGCTATATGCAGGGAGTTATGCAAATTCACCACAATATTCAATTGAACAAATAAAAAAATATCCCATTTTGAATCGGCACGGAAAAAGCAAATTCGCCACAATATTCAATTGAGCAAATAGTGTCCACAGGAAGAACATTAATTAGATTTCACAACAATTGCAATTGAACATATGGTAGCTAAATTCCAATGATTTGTCCACACATATATGCATTGCATAATTAATCATAGTGTACGAAATACGAAGACCTCATCAGATGGAAAATAATGGATCCATGTGTTATATGTTTAGCGGCTAACTCTTACTCAATGTTTCAGGAGAACGCATGCTGAAATCTTCATTATCACCAGTGGGATTGTGTCGGCGTTCTGGGAACGGGGGTCCCCAGACTTGCCTGCCTGCGGCCCACGGCGTGGCTATGCTAGCGGGCCTGTACGTCCATCTTCATCAACAAGGCATTCGAGACCCTCGCGAGGGGCCAAGCCTCGCGAGGCGGACGACGCAAGACCTCCTCAGGAGCGGCCTCTCCAAGCAGGCTCACGAGGAGCTGAGATATCAAGGCAGGGCAAACCTCGCGAGGCTCTCATGACGTGAGCCATGACGATCAACAACAGGCAGGTGCCAGCGCGCGCAGCGTCCTTGTTTCCTCTTTGGTGCCAAGGGGGCAAGCACAGGCGCGGAGTACCGAGGCATCAGGCAAAGGTTTCCATATCAGTGCAACGAGACCAAGACCAGCAGGACAGCAGGATGGAGGTCACCGTGGAGCCCAAGACGGCGTCACGACCGGAGCTTTTCACAGGCGAAGACCGCTTTTGTCAGGATAGCTTGTACTAGCTGCCCCCTTCAAATTTGCCCGCCGTTGTTGGCTCCCTTCCCGCTCATTATTGGGGAAGAGGACCAGGGCCTCTATAAATAGGTCTAGCCACCACAGTAGTAGCCATCGGATTCAGAGACGCGCACAAGCTCGTATGCACAAGAACACCTTAACCTCTGGAGGCTGTTCTTCCCTTGTACTGTTCATCATCAGCCCAAGAGGCAATCCACCACCACCACACTAGAGTAGGGTATTACACCACAACGGTGGCCCGAACCAGTATAAATCTCGTGTCTTTCTCTGTTGCGAGTTCATCGAGTTCGTCCGCGAGATCTTAGCGAGCTAGGGCGTAGATCGGTAGGAGGGAAAGACTTCGCGCGCACCCCAGAGTTCGAACCTTAAGGGTTTGCCGGAACCCCACATCCGAAGACCGCTTTTGTCAGGATAGCTTGTACTAGCTGTCCCCCTTCAAATTGGCCCGTCGTTGTTGGCTCCCTTCCCGCTCATTATTTGGGAAAAGGACCAGGGCCTCTATAAATAGGTCTAGCCACCACAGTAGTAGCCATCGGATCCAGAGACGCGCACAAGCTCGTATGCACAAGAACACCTCAACCTCAGGAGGCTGTTCTTCCCTTGTACTGTTCATCATCAGCCCAAGAGGCAATCCACCACCACCACACTGGAGTATGGTATTACACCACAACGGCGGCCCGAACCAGTATAAATCTCGTGTCTTTCTGTGTTGCGAGTTCGCCGAGTTCGTCCGCGAGATCTTAGGGAGCTAGGGCGTAGATCGGTTGGAGGGAAAGACTTCGCGCGCACCCCAGAGTTTGAACCTTAAGGGTTTGCCGGAACCCCACATCCGACATTTGGCGTGCCAGGTAGGGGTGCGCCGGAGCTTCTTCTCCACCAACCAGTTTGCCGATGCTCCATAGTCATGATGTCCGGCAACTCAAGGGCCGGCTCCGATCGCTGGGCAGCCTGGCCAGCCCGGGCAGCGACGCATGCCCATGAAGATCTTGACCCCGCATTCCGGGCGGCGCGAGCACCGCCAAACTCCGCCGGGCGCGGGCAGCGCGGCCAGGCGCCGTCCCCCCTCACCCCGCGGCAAGAGTGGCGAGTCATGCCGCGGCAATGGCACCGCACTCACGGCGGGAGCAAGCAAACATGCAGGCGGCACTCACGGTGGCAAGGGAGCTGCTGCGATGCAGACTGATGGAGAGCGGCCGGGATACGCTGCTGGAGCGTGTTGCCGAGCTGCTGGATGTAGCGGCGTCAGGAGCACCACCCTTCTGCTATCGACTCCCTCCTCAAGCCGCTGTAGGGCCACACGGCGGGCCTCACCACAACCGCGCGCCGTCAGCTACACCCGGGGGCTTCATCAACATCTGCACGGCTAGCGGCGTAGGGTGTTCCGCCGCCCCCATGCCGCCCGCGACAAGCACGGGCGCAAGCGTCGCCCCCCATGGTCCCAGCCAGATGCCACGCTACCGTCCTCAGGACGCCACCCTGGGCCGAGCAACATGGAGCGTGGGGCACTACGGCGAGGTGTTCGGGGTGGCGGCCCCGGAGGCCCTACGTTCCCCACATGATGGACCAAGAGTACGCACCGGAGGACGACCCCGGCTCGTTCGTTGGAGAAGATTGGGGAGAGGAAACGCTAGGAGCCGAAGCTTTCCAATAACCAACGGAGAACCACGACGAACGCGCCAGCAACGGCAACTACAGGGTACCGCTAATTTCTCAGGAACAGGCTTACGCTAACCATGGGCTACAGATGAATTGGGTTGCAGCGTCGATCGACGACCCTGGCACGACGGCACCCCTTCCGGCAAGGGAAACACGCTGGGGGCCGCTGGGAGGGAGCCAGGAGCAAGGCCCCTCCCCGCGCCGTGCGACGCCAGGCGACACCCGGAGGTAGGCCCTCTGCCGGGGAGGCCTCGAGAACCCTTCCCCCGGCAGAGGACCTGTGGTCGCCGAGGGAACCGCTGGCGTCATCTTTCCCTCCTTTGTGTCGTCGTGGTGACCTGTCGGCTCAGAGGAGGTCAAGGATGGCGCAAGGCGGGGCCCTCGTCTGGCGATATGAAGCAAGGTCTGTACCTGTGAAGAAGGCCCAGTGCATGTGAAGCTCGCCGCCCGTGACACTCTCATGTAATAATGAGTTGGGGCTGTACACACCCCGGAGTCTCAGGAGCGCCGGCCTCAGGCCCTGGGGCTCCCTCCCACGCCTAGTGGCAGCACTTAGCTCCGCGCTGGTGAGAAGACTTGAAGTCCAGAAGACTAGACTAGGTGCCGGACGCGGCCTTTCGCTTTGGATCTCTTGTTCTGTAGCTTTGCTTTCTGGATCTGGATTTAAGTTGAAGCCGATTTTTTATCGATGCGCGCGGGGGGAGCCTTTTCTCGTTTGAGCAATTTCTTGCCTTCTGGATCTCCTTTTGTCTGGGACTCATGTCCGTCGCCTTTCCCTCACGAGCTCCTCGCGAGCGGGACTGCACGAAGCACGCGCACGCCAAGCGCGCGCTAGCACTGCAACTGGTGCTCACCCCTCGTGGTGCCCCTTCTGACGGGGCGCCAAGCTCCACAGGACCCTCAGAAACTCGACGCCTCAACTCAAGGCTGGCGCTGGCTAAGGTAAACCATGACAGAAAACACGCACCTGGATTCACGAGCCCACGAGGACACAAACTCACACCGCATAGGCAAGTAAAAAACTGCAATTTGCTTACATGAGGGGCTCCCCCTCTCAATATGCTCTTACAAGTTTTCCAAGAGCCATGCCCGAGGTTCGTGTGCAGGATGAAACAACAGGAGAACATGAGATCAACCAGAAATGTCGCTCACTACATCACCCGCGGAGGCGTCCCTCACGTCATCATCGTCTTCATCAGCAACGTCGCCACCGCTGGCGACGCCCCCGACGCCGTCGTCCAACACAACGCCTTCGTCTGCGGCGACCACCACCCCGTCATCTTCCAAAGTGAAGGCCCTGACCAAGGCGTCCACGTTGTCTTCAACCCAACACGCCAAGTCATCCCAAACGACCGTTGGAACGAGGGCAATGGCGCCGTCGAAATCAAAGTTGGGGTTGGCCTTCAGAAGGTGGCTGAAGACACGGGAGAAAGCGCGCTCAAGCAGGCCACACCCCCTTTCTTCCACAAGCTGGCAAGCTCTGGCAGATCGAGCCTCCAGGCGCGTCACAACCTCGGTGAAGAAGGACAGGTGGCTGGCATAGTCATTCGAGTGAGGAGTCGGTGCTTCCACATCGCAGATATGGCCCAGGGCAGTATTGGCCCTGTTCCGGAGCTCCTGAAGCATAGGGGCATGCTCGCGCTCCAGCGTTCGTCGTTGGAGCACTTCCTCCGTGTTTTGCCGTGCGGCGGCTTCAGCGTCATCAACCCGCCTCTGGAGGGAACGCAGCTCGGCATGGGCGGAGGCCAAGTCCGCCTGTGCCGTGACCAGGGCGGCGGCTGTGGCTTCCGCGCGCCTCTTAGCCTCATCCAACCTGGGCCTGAGGGCAGCGGCCCTGCCCGCATCCTCCGTACCCGCGAGCTTCAGCTTCAGGTTGTACTTACCTTCCAAGTCCGCGCGAACCTTGGCCACCCGGCAATTCACCTCCTCCTCGACTCTGGCCTCGCGAGCCCCAACGGCATCTTCCGCTTGAGCGACTTGACGCTCCCTTGTCTCCAGTCGCTCGAGCTCGAGGCTGTGCTCCACGGCTTCCAGGGCCAGCGCCTCATCGCGCTTCCGGACCTCCTCATCCTCCGCAGGCGTTCCCCTCAGCGACGCAAGGGCGGCCCTGCGCGCCTCCACCTGCTGCTCAAGGGACGCGCTCCAGGCCTGGAGCTCCCACGCGCGCTCCTCCGCAGCCTCATGACGGCGGTCAGCCTCGTGAGCCTCTTCTAGAGCTCGCGAGCGGGCTTCATGGGCAATCTTGAGGGACGCCTCGGCCTTCGCATTCTCAAGGTCACGCTGATTGCGACCGAAGTTGATGGCCACCTTCAACTTGCGCCGCTCCTCCACCAGCCGGAGACCCTCAGCCTTAAGGCGCGAGTCGACACCCGCGAGCTCTTCACCGAGTCAGCTCATCGCGCCCATCGCCTCCCGGAAGAGCTCGTGACGAACTACGCTTCGCCCGCGCTCGAGCTCGAATGCCCGGCCCACCTCGTCGTCCACCTCGGGGGCTGCGGGCAGGGCGCCAAGCGGCACACCACCTCCCGGCAGTGGGCTGGGGGCTGGCACTTCACCTGACATCAACCCATCCTCGCGAGGAGCTCGAGCCGATCAGGGCTCGCTGCTTGAAGAGGAACCGAATATTGAAGCCAACCTGCTGCTGCCCGTGAGCAAAGGAGGAGTCTTGGGCACGCTCGCCAATCTCTACGCCAGGCCGTGAGGGAGGGGTGGCCAAGTCGTGGGCTCGGTATGCCGCGAAGGCGGAGACGCTCCCCCAATCGACCCCTCTCTAGGGGCGGCAGGCGGGCCAAGAATGCTCAAGGCCGATGATGGAGGAGGCCGCTTCTCGGGAGTCAACAGCTTCGACGGGAGGAGCCCTGGAGGACCAACATCAGAATAAGGAGACTGCATGCAGGAAGCCATGACAATAAGATACTTACGCTTCAATGGCGATGTACTTTCGCCGCTTCAACGGCCTGAAGATATTGCTGCCGCCAGGGGATCCTTTCCTCTTACGGAGCTCCTCGAAGTCTACACACAGACGACCAAAACGCTGGACGTGACAGCCAGTGCACGGCGGGGCCGAAGAAGAGCTTGGAAGGATGTCTTCAGGGGTGCCCGGTTGCGGCGAACAGCCAGGCACCGTCTCACCAGAACCTCCCGAGGCCTCTGGAGTCTTTGTCTCGGGAGCCGCATGCCGCGCCTCCTCAGCGACCGACGCCTCAGGAGGGGGGTCGCAGGCTCCCGAGGACGATGCCCCATGATCACCGAGCGGCACGTGCTCCTCAGCACTTGAGCCACCAGCCTCAGATAGAGCTCGCCCTCCTGCATCCCCACCCGAGGCAAGCTCGGCACCAACGGCAAGGAAGGGAACCACGACGACGGGGTTCTCACGGGGCCCCACCAGGTCGATCGGCCGTGGCCCCCACTCATCAAAGGGAGGCATGTTCTCTACAAATTCATCCTTGTTCTTGTAGTGGTACAGCAAACAGTTCTTCCCAGGCAGGTCGACCGGCAAGAGGATGCCCGTCAGGACCTTGAGCACTGTCTGCCGCGTCCCAAGGAGGAGCCCAGACTCCTGAAACCTCATGTGGTCCTGGCTGCTGAGCAAGGTCCACATTGGGCGAGACTGGTGCTGAAGCGGAGCAACCCGGCGTTTGACGAATTCTTTCACCACCATCGGCGCAGTTACACCGCGATCTTTCAGCAACCTCAACCTGAGCCTGACGTGCGCAAGGCGGGGGCTCATGAGCCGCTGATGGCCCCAGCCGGAGTTAGGAACAGCGGGCCCCGACGGAGCCTGGAGCAGAGGGCTGAGCACGCCGGCGTCGACGAACACCCATCGTGTCCAAAATTCGCTCGTAGATGGAGGAAGCTCGAAGTCGATCCCCTCGCCCGCGGTCGCAGCCACGGCATGGAAGCTCACGCATCCCGAGCTTTGTTGAGGGTCGGTCAGACGCAATGAGAAGAAATGGCGAAGGAGGGCCACAGAAGGGGCTATGCCAGCAATGGCTTCGCACACGAAGGCGAAGACGGCAAGAAGAGTCACAGACTGAGGGTCGAGATGCAGCATGTGGATCTGATAATGCTCAAGCACCGCATTGAAGAAGGCAGAGAAGGGAGGGATCAGGCCAGCCCAGAGATCATCTATGAAGATTGGGACTTCGGTGGCCGCCAGAGCTATGCGAGTGCGAGACGCAGGCCAAGCCACCGTCTCCCCCACTCGTTGAAGCTGGAAGCAAGCATCGGATGTACCTTGTCCATCGCCTCGTTGTTGAGCACCCGAGACCGGCCGAGCGCAGGCGCGAAGGACGGAGGCGTAGTTGGCAGAGACAGAGGTTTCTTCCCCTTTTCAGCTTGTTTCGGCGCCATGGCGATGGGGCAGGCGGAGCGCATGTCAGATTGGAAGGGCGAAGCAGGGCCTCGAGGAAGTAGAGAGAGTGGAAGAGCCGGGCGTGGGGGAAGGAGGAATAACTGTGTGAGATGCGAGGGCCGCATAGCCAGGCAGATTCAAGGGCAGCGTGGGGAAGCGAAGACGCCCACGTCCAATCAACCGCCATGCGTCAACCGAGGCCGCAGGCTTTTGGGGCCCGCGGTGCTGCGAACTTGACCCTTGGCTTCGCCGCGAAGCCAAGCTCGAGCGCACCTTGGGCTCGGGGGCTACTGTCGGCGTTCTAGGAACGGGGGTCCCCAGACTTGCCTGCCTGCGGCCCACGACGTGGCTGAGCAAGCAGGCCGTACGGCCCATCTTCATCAACAAGGCATCCAAGACCCTCGCGAGGGTCCAAGCCTCGCGAGGCGGACGATGCAGGACTTCCTCAGGAGTGGCCTAGTCAGACAGGCTCACGAGGAGCGGAGATATCAAGGCGGGGCAAAACCTCACGAGGCCCTCGTGACGTGAGCCATGACGAACGGTACCAGGCGGGCGCCAGCGCGCGCAGCATCCTTATTTCCTCTTTGGTGCTAAGGAGGCCATCGCAGGCGAAGAGTACCGAGGCATCAGGCAAAGGTTGCTATATTGATGCAACGAGACCAAGACCAAGAGGACGACAAGACGGAGGTCATCATGGAGCCCAAGACGGTGTCACCACCAGACCTTTTCGCAGGCGAAGACCGCTTTTGTCAGGATAGCTTGTACTAGTTGTCCCCCTTCAAATTTGCCCGCCGTTGTTGGCTCCCTTCCCGCTCATTATTTGGGAAGAGGACCAGGGCCTCTATAAATAGGTCTAGCCACCAAGTAGTAGCCATCGGATCCAGAGATGCGCACAAGCTCGTACGCACAAGAACACCTCAACCTCAGGAGGCAGTTCTTCCCTTGTACTGTTCATCATCAGCCCAAGAGGCAATCCACCACCACCACACTGGAGTAGGGTATTAATCCACAACGGTGGCCCGAACCAGTATAAATCTCGTGTCTTTCTGTGTTGCGAGTTCGTCCGCGAGATCTTAGCGAGCTAGGGCATAGATCGGTAGGAGGGAAAGACATCGCGCGCACCCCAGAGTTCGAACCTTAAGGGTTTGCCGGAACCCCACATCCGACAAGCAGGGACAACACAAAGCTCAAGGCACTTACCGATCCACCGCGACGTATTCCACCTTCCGCTTGGGGAGCTTGAAGCTCGACAGTTTCGGAGCCTCGGGAGTAGGCGCGCGGGTTCCGGGGGCAGAAGACGGCGCAGCAGGAGGGTTGGAGGCAGCATCCCGAGGGAGCAGTGACGACCTACTCCTTGTCGGGACGACGTGCAGTTCTCCCTCCTCCTGGCGGGCATCGACCTCAGCGTCGTCAGGAAGGGCGCGGAGGATTTCGGCTTTGCTCAAGGGGGAGTTTTTCCCCATCTCTTCGAGGGTCGCTTCCGAGTCCCCCTCCTCTTCTTTTCCCCCGTGGGACTCGTCAGAGGATAGCTCCACCGGCTTCGGCGCCGCAGGGGCTCCGGAGAGCGCAGGCGGCACCAGCCCGTGCGCATCAAAGGTTGGCCTGGAGACCACGAGCGGCTCCCAGTCCTTGCGAAGGAACAAAGGAGTGAAGGCGCTCGGCGGGTTCCTGGTTATCCCCAACCAGGAGGCCCAGGACAATGATAACCCACAAGTATAGGGGACCGCAACAGTTTTCAAGGGTAGAGTATTCAACCCAAATTTATTGATTCGACGCAAGGGGAGCCAAAGAATATTCTCAAGTATTAGCAGTTGAGTTGTCAATTCAACCACATGGATAACTTAGTATCTGCAGCAAAGTATTTAGTAGCAAAGTAATATGGAAGTAACGGTAACGGTAGCAAAATTAATATTTTTGGGTTTTGTAGTGATTGTAACAGTAGCAACGGAAAAGTAAATAAGCGGAGAACAATATGTGAAAAGCTCGTAGGCATTGGATCGGTGATGGAGAATTATGCCGGATGCGGTTCATCATGTAACATAGGCATGTATTCCGAATATAGTCATACGTGCTTATGGAAAAGAACTTGCATGACATCTTTTGTCCTACCCTCCCGTGGTAGCGGGGTCCTAATGGAAACTAAGGGATATTAAGGCCTCCTTTTAATAGAGTACCGGACTAAAGCATTAACACATAGTGAATACATGAACTCCTCAAACTATGGTCATCACCGGGAGTGATCCCGATTATAGTCACTTCGGGGTTGCCGGATCATAACACATAGTAGGTGACTATAGACTTGCAAGATAGGATCAAGAACTCACATATATTCATGAAACCATAATAGGTTCAGATCTGAAATCATGGCACTCGGGCCCTAGTGACAAGCATTAAGCATAGCAAAGTCATAGCAACATCAATCTCAGAACATAGTGGATACCAGGGATCAAACCCTAACAAAACTAACTGGATTACATGATAAATCTCATCCAACCCATCACCGTCCAGCAAGCCTACGATTGAATTACTCACGCACGGCGGTGAGCATCATGAAATTGGTGATGGAGGATGGTTGATGATGACGATGGCGACGGATTCCCCTCTCCGGAGCCCCGAACGGACTCTAGATCAGCCCTCCCGAGAGGTTTTAGGGCTTGGCGGCGGCTCCGTATCGTAAAACACGATGACCCCTTCTCTCTGATTTTTTTCTCCCTGGACACGAATATATGGAATTGGAGTTGAGGTCGGTGGAGCAACAAGGGGCCCACGAGGCAGGGGGGCGCGCCCCCCACCCTCGTGGACAGGTGGTGGGCCCCTGGCCTTGATTCTTTCACCAATATTTTTAATATTTTCCAAAAATAAGTTCCGTGGAGTTTCAGGTCATTCCGAGAACTTTTGTTTCTGCTCATAAATAACACCATGGCAATTCTGTTGAAAACAACGTCAGTCCGGGTTAGTTCCATTCAAATCATGCAAGTTAGAGTCCAAAACAAGGGCAAAAGTGTTTGGAAATGTAGATACGACAGAGACGTATCAGACAACATCCAGTTCATTGTCATGCAGGGCCCCCGGCCTCAGGCAGGTCTTGTCTTCTCCATCTCCAAGCTTCCACAAGAGGCGCTCTCGCGCCTGGAGCGGGGCGACGCGCAACATCAAGAATTCCCTCAGGAGCATGGCCCCTGTGACCTTCACCGCCTTCGCGTTGCCCGGCTTCAGGTCGGTCTGCATCTGCGCCAACACCGGCGACGCCCGCTCGTCGGCGAGCTCTGCGCAAGGCCACCCCTTGTTAAACTGGGGCGCCACCGTTGGCAATGCCAAGCGCGGGTGGACGCACTTAGCGTCCATCGTGACCCATTTGGCCCGAATGTTGTCGGCTCTCTTCCCGGTGCTTGAGATTGAGTTGGGTTTGCCGGATGCGACGAAATTGGCACACCTAGAAACATGGCCGTTGCTGGCGCGGAGGAAGAAGTGGCGCAGAAGCGCCACAGACGGCATCACGCCCAGATATGCCTCACAATAGTAGGCGAAGATGGACAGGAGGAGGATAGAGTTGGGATGGAGGTGCAGCGCCTGCAGCCTGTAGTGGTCGAGGACCTCAAAAAAGAAATCGGAGAAGGGGGGAACCAACCCGGCGGCGATGCTACTCGAGAAGAAGGGGAAGAAGGTGCTTCCCTCAGACTCCGACAGGTCGGAGGCAAGCCGGAGCTCCGTCTTCCCCCATTCATTGCTCTCCCCCGCCGTCAGCAGGCGCACGAAGGCGAGGCTCTTTTCAGTGATGGTGGGTGCTTCAAGAGCTGGCTCGTACCAAGCCGGCGCCGAGGAGGACTTGACCTTGCGCGGCGCCATGGGTCGCAGATGCGGAGCGAAATCGGAGAAGATCTAGAGGTATCGGCAGCAAGGAGCAAGAAAGGGGATCTGAGGCTAGGCAAAGGGGAACAGTGAAGGCAAGCGCTGCCTGCGCCAGCCTTTTGTCAAGTCGAGCAGTTGCCGAGGCCGCGTGGGGAAGTGGAGACGCCCACGTCCAATCAACCACCATGCATCGACCAAGGGCGCAGGCTTTTGGGGCCCGCGGCGCTACGCGCTTGGCCCTTGGCTTCGCCGCGAAGCCAAGCCCGAGCGCACCTTGGGCCCGGGGGCTACTATTGGCGTTCTGGGAATGGGGGTCCCCAGACTTGCCTGCCTGCAGCCCACGGCATGGCTATGCTAGCGGGCATGTACGGTCCATCTTCATCAACAAGGCATTTGAGACCCTCGCGAGTCGGACGACGCAAGACCTCCTCAGGAGCGGCCTCTCCAGGCAAGCTCACGAGGAGCGGAGATATCAAGGCAGGGCAAACCTCGCGAGGCTCTCATGACGTGAGCCATGACGATCGACACCAGGCGGGCGCCAGCGCGCGCAGCGTCCTTGTTTCCTCTTAGGTGCCAAGGGGGCAAGCGCAGGCGCGGAGTACCGAGGCATCACGCAAAGGTTTCCATATCAGTGCAACGAGACCAAGACTAGCAGGACAGCAGGACGGAGGTCACCGTGGAGCCCAAGACAGCGTCATCACCAGAGCCCTTTCGCACGCGAAGACCGCTT
Source organism: Triticum aestivum (assembly GCF_018294505.1). Taxonomy (NCBI): domain Eukaryota; kingdom Viridiplantae; phylum Streptophyta; class Magnoliopsida; order Poales; family Poaceae; genus Triticum; species Triticum aestivum. The sequence continues at coordinate 253,778,165 of NC_057814.1, read as the reverse complement.
TTGTCAGGATAGTTTGTACTAGCTGTCCCCTTTCAAATTGGCCGCCGTTGTTGGCTCCCTTCCCGCTCAATATTTGGGAAGAGGACCACGGCCTCTATAAATAGGACTAGCCACCACCAGAGGAGGCAGCTTGATCTCATCTGATCAAGAGCCTTCCCTTAGCCACACCGAACACAAGAACAACTCAACCTCAAGAGGCTGTTCTTCCCCTTATACTGTTCATCATCAGCCCGAGAGGCAATCCACCACCACCACACTGGAGTAGGGTATTACACCACAATGGTGGCCCGAACCAGTATAAATCTCGTGTGTTTCTGTGTTGCGAGTTCATCCGCGAGATCTCAGCGAGCTAGGGCGTAGATCGGTAGGAGGGAAAGAACTTCGCGCGCACCCCAGAGTTCGAACCTTAAGGGTCTTGCCGGAACCCGAGATCCGACAGATTGATGTAGTGATCCAGGAAGAAGTCGCTGATAAATCTCTGAACCATCAGCAATTCACTAGCCGGGAGCGGTTCAGGGGTCCTCAGTTTTAAGATGAGCTGCAGTATTTTTAAGATCAGAATGTGCGATATGAGTGGAGTAGAAGATATTAATTAAGATAGACTTACTGGTACTAATTCGCGAGGATCGTCACAACTATTAGCAGATTTGCAGATGAAGATCATGTGGCTGCAAACATAGTATCCACAAAGGTTGGTCCCTACTTCTTGCTGAGGACACTGAAATTTCTTGTACAAAATTAGTCATGTATTTGTCCTGTTAGGAACAACCTAACCGGTGTTAGATGTATTATTTTTTCTTTGGACAAAATAGAAAGAGGTTTATTTAGAAGCTTGAACATTTGACTAGCGTAAGGAAAGGTATTTGCAGACTGTTGGATAAATTTTCCGAAAATAATGGATTTCGGTGTGTTACCGGAGAAATGATCTCGTGCTGCAGAGGTAGTTTCCTCTTGAACAGGTTCCCTGGTTTAGTTTGCCACAATGTGAGCACACTACAAATGATGATGAATTTTGACAACATCAATTATTGAACCAGATATGAATGCAAATTAATTCCAACATCATAGAATTCAATACCTGTCCAAGAATTGCTGAAGATGCGCCAGATCCTGAGCGTTTGTTGACTCTCTGAGAGAATCGATGTAGTAAACTGTGTTCTTGTTTGGAACAATGAATACCAATATCCAGTGATTGCTACATATTAAGAAATCCATGAACTTACGAATGATGTCGAAATTTGAAAGACAATCTGTGTATGCATGGTTGTTTACTTGACTTACCGTTCATGATATGGCCAGAGAAATGATTCTGCATGAGACGTGTTTTCGAAGATACGGACGACCGTGTTAACGGCCCAGTCCCGTCGGTCCTTTTCATGTAATGTTGTGCCATTTGCTAATGCAAGATCTATGAAATACACACTCTCACTTTGTCTTCTCTGCGCGTTCAATCCCCTGAGAGGAATAAAATGTAGTTAGCTGTTTATCATTTACAGCCTTGTATGGAGAAGTTGACCAGAGTTTGTTAAGTACTTACAAAATCACGCATCTAACAAGAGTGGCATCGAGCACGTTGAAGTTGAAGAAGAGATGTAAGTCCTCGAAACTCACAATGATGGAACCAGCATCGTGTCAGAAATGATCTCTGTTGTAGTGGACTAGCAAATGGTGATGACCTTCTGACATTTGATCCATGCAATATTCATGTAACTCGCGGCAACTGGAGCTACACTCACCAAAGTATTTGCCAACAAGAAATGGCTGGCCATGGACGTAATTGCGTGCTTCAAGTACGCCTGCTTTATTTTTAGCAAGCAAAAAATGTACTTCTTCATCACCCATGGCGTCAGAAATAAAATTACTCCCCGATTCGAACAAGCTGCTGTTAATTTGGTTCTGGGCGATGAGTGCTTTAAGTAAGAGGCAATCGTTCTCTTTCCTCTTCACTCTCCCGCTGCGCTTCCTCGTGGTCGGGGGTGTAGCCTTTTTGGCCACTTCCTTCTTGGTACTTGAAGCATTTCTGGCAGAACGTCTGGTTGCCTGCACGGTAGACTGCCGAGCAGACGGTGAAGCTTGGACGGACTGCTTAGCAGACGGTTTATCTATGACAGACCGCTGAGCTGGCGGTGCTGCTGTGACGGACTGCTGGGCTGTAGGAGTAGAGGCATCGGACTGCTAACCATGCGTTGAAGCTATGCCGGGTTTCTGCACAGGGGGTGCCAACTTGTCGGTGTGCTGAGGAGGCCGTGCCAACGCGTTGGTTTGCTGAGCAGGAGGTGCTGACGCATTGGTATGCTGATCACGCACCTGCGGACCGACGGACTGATGAGCAGTCGGTTCTGGACCTACAGACTACTTAGCAGGCGGTTCCGAAGCATCAGACTGCTTAGCAGTCTGTTCCACCAGGTTGGTCTATTGAGCATGTGCTGTAGCTCGGTCCCCCCCCCCCCCGCTACTTCAGCGGCCGGCATCTGAACCGGTGGTGTGTCATCAGCAGTTGTAGGCCTTGCCACTGGCTGCTTTGGGGCGGAGGATGACATGGCCTGTACGCCACAAAGTCGGTCCGGCCGATCACAGGTTGATGCATCAGCCAGCGAGACCTGTTGTGGCAAGGAGAGCATCACCGGTTGAGGGGTGACAGTAGTTTCTCTTGGCAGGGCTTCAGGAATCTCATCGATGAACTCTATTTCCTTTCGTGGCCACAGGATGTGATGTAACAGTGTTTCTCCCAAGGTCCTTTGCTCATCGAAGTCTCTTAGGACATTCTTCAGGGCAAATTCATTAAATCCACGCTTTACTTCAGTCACGTAGCACTTCACACAGCCCGGCTTCAATGGTACATTGTCCAAGAAGAGGCCATCTTCCAAGAAGGGTGGGCAAACCCAGGCTGTTGCACATTTTAATGTACCTTCATAATGTGTAAACACGCCCTTCAGTCTGTCTTTCATTCCAGATAGATCAGATATAGCATCATCACGAGCAGCTGCAGTCTCAGTGTCGCTGGAGTCAGCTGATGCACAGCTACTCTTGTGCAATGTTGTCGCGCAATAAGCAGCATCATCCATGCCCGCCTCCCCTCCCATCTGCTGGCTATCTGTTAGTGTTAGAGTCTTCTGCATCATCATTGACTCCTCAACATTCTTTCGAACAGCCGGATAAATCTCCTTCTTCAACTTTTCAAACAATGCATTCTGCTTCATTTCACTCCTCGCTTTTTTCATGATGAGCCTCTCTTCTTTGCTGAGTGTGAAAGCCCTCTTGTGCGGGACATTAACACCTATACCCCTTGCATGGCCAGGGGGCTCTTTCGTGTCCAGAGCAATGGACATAATGTCACATGGCCCTGAGTTCTTGTAGAACCTTCCAGGGATCTTGGAAGCCTCTACCATCACTTAATACAGTTTGGCGTCACGTGCGTTTTCAAAGTAATAAGTTCCGTCATCACGCCTCTTTGCACGTGCCCGCAAGTAGTCTCTGGCGCGTTCGCCCCTGATTTCACTAAAGGCCGGATTCCCACCCGCCGCTACTGCTTCTTTGTCCTCCTGTTCCCATATCAGTTTCATGCCATAGTATCCTGCCACACCCATACGATGGGGGTGTATGTTCTTCTTCTGAAGTTCCGATTGCTTGAAACTCTTCTCAGCAAACTCTGGAGTTGCCCTGACCCTTTTGAATTTTGCCTAGTCTGCCTTTGTAATTTGGGGGTATGTGGGGATTGGGTCCTTGCCTTCACTCAAGTATTTCTTGTACAGCACGTGCTTCCAGTTTCTCCAAGCGTCCCTAGCCTTCTTCAGTGCAGCGTGTTCCACCTGCATTCTCCACTGCTCTGGAACATTGAAGTGATCCATGATCTCCCGGACTATCCTTCGCCGTGTTTCTGTGCCAGCCTTCCGAAACCCCGGCAGATTAATGTTGAGCCTTGCCCTGCCAACAAATCCACACACACTCCTGAACCTCATGCGTGCTTTATCCGGTTTAGTTGGAGCCCAGGACTTTAAATCAATCTCAGTTACTTCATATACACCTTTAGGATGGTGTGTGGGCTTCCTTGGAGCGTTCCTCCGTGTCCTGACCGGAAGGGTAATTGCTGCAGCTCTATCCGGTTCAATACTAGTTGATCCCTCACAATCTGCAGAAGACCTGGGGTTGTCCAAATCAGATGAAGATACATAGCCTGAATGAGTGCTGTCACTGCTACTCGGCATCTAGAGAGAACACATGCGAAACTCAGGAAAGGAGGATAAGCATAAAACTAACAACTTGGTATCAAGCTTTCTAAACATGCCATGCAATAATTTAGAAAATGTACGGCTAATTTGTTAAGTTTGTGTGACTCAGGCGCCCGCGATCTGTAAATAGGCAGTAACTTATTGGAACAAATACAACTTATATGTAGTAAGGAAGGTAGATAATGAACATATATACACTCTCTGTTATTTTATAGCCAATTTGGGAACATACAGAATGAAATTGGAAGAGGGATTGCGAGGAAATATGCCTCACCGCGATGGAGAGCAGTAACTAACAGGCTTCTAAATGCAAACCCGGCCGGACCACAGGAGAGGCGAGGGTTACTGCATCGATATGCTCGAGGGTGGCTGGCGAGCAAACAAAGACAGCGAGGCGCGGGCCGCCGCGTGGTGGGAATGGCAGTGGAGGTAGGCTTGACGCCGAAGAGCGGGCACACGGCCGGGGTGAGCACGGCAGCGCCGGAGAGGGTCCTGCTGTGGATCTAGGGGAGGGGGAGCTGGCGAAGGAGATTGGGTGGACTAGTTGAGTGAAACGCGGGCGGACGGTGGGGGGTGTTGGCGGCCTAGGTGAAAAGGGTGAAAATATCCCCGGTCGCCGCGCGCACGGAAAGGCCTATGCAAACGGTTGCCTCTAAGCGCTCGTGTGCACAAACAGAATAATTTCGTTTAAAATGAAGACGTACTAATTTGAAATGAATACGTGAGTTCATCGTTTCGCCTCTAAATTTTTCGCACATAAACCAATCACAATTTTAACATGGGTTTGATTTGCTGGCGCATTTCAGGTCTCGTGTGCTATATGTAAGACATTTTTTGGCATTTACCATGCATGTTGGCATATAAATCAATTCCTAGCCAGACTGCATTTCCTGTCGAAAGGGATGAGGATTGCCGTTCGATCTGGGAGCATCCAACGATGCAGACATACGATCCATGGGGTTTGGGTTCTGGCCAATCAGAACGCGCGACTCAGATGGCACGCGCAGCGAGGGGGGGCATCGGCCATGAGGCACACGGCTTTCGTGTGTGAACCGTGTGCTATTTGAAAACATTTTTTTTGGGAGGGGCTATCTGAAAACATGTACATGTGTTGTCGAAAGGGATGAGGATCGCCGTTCAATCAAGGAGAATCCAACAGTGCAGACGTACGATCCGTGGGGTTTGGGTTCTGGCCAATCAGAACGCACGACTCAGATCGAGCGTGTGGCAGAGGGGTGGGGGGTGCATCGGCCACGGTTTAGTGGACACACGACTTTCGTGAGTGAACCGTGTGCTGTTTGAAAACATTTACATTACCTAACATCATATTTTTGTTCGAATGAAAACATGAGTTCATCGTTTCGCCTCCAATTTTTTCCACGGTAAGAAATCATGAGTATAGTGGAGAGTGTCATATACTAGTATCATGAATATACAGTACATATGATACTAGTGTATGATACTACCTTTAATTAATTATAGAGTATAGTATCATATATAGATCATATTTATTGTCATGCATGACACAAATTAGCATCGCATTTAACATGATACGGTATCTACCTACTATATGTTACTCTAACCCTCTTTATATATATTTAATTCTTTGCCACATCAGCATACTTGCTATTTCCGAGTGCATGACATCGTTGGCTATGATACCACCACTATGGCCAGCCTTATATAGTGGGGAGTATCATATTCTATATGTATAGTATCATGCATACGATACTAGTGTATGATACTACGTACGTACCTTCATAGTGCATATATAGTATCATAGAGTAGTACTAACTCCCTCTGTAAACTAATATAAGAGCATTTAGATTACTAAATAGTGACCTAAACGCTCTTATATTAGTTTACGGAGGGAGTATATATCATAGATGACCGTATTTATGGCCATGCATGACACAAAGTAGTATAGCATTTATTTTATATATATATATATATATATATATATATATATATATATATATATATATATATGTTACGGTATCTACCTATGTTACTGCTTCTTTGCCACATCATCATATTTTCTATTCCCGGGTGCATGATACCGGTTATGATACCCCCCCTATGGCCACCCTAATAAGGCTGGTCGTAATATGGGAGTATCAAGTGGTATGATGCATGCCAACTAGACTTTTTGTATGATGTGGCACATAGTAAAATGATGAAAGAGAGGGTGTGTGGTATCATATCATGATACCGTATCATATTAAATGTTGTACTACTTTGTGTCATGCATGGTAATTAATAAGGAACCTAAGATACTAACTTATGATACTATGCATGCGCGCATTACAGACGTATTGCTGATCATATACTAGTATCATGCATATATACTCCCTCCTTTCCGGTTTATAGGCTTATCTCAAAATTTTAGTTTTTCCATTTTATAAGGCTCAATTTGGTTGTTCCCCATCACATGTCCAGATTCCAAGGTGCATTAAATCATTGCATGCAAGTATTAAGAGAAAGTTGACCAATGCATGTACTTTATATACGCATGCATGTATTGCAATTAATACATTGGAAAACATAAATTTTTGAAGAAAACAAAAGCATTAATTGGGTGTTTTTGCAAACTACAAAAAGTATTCCACCACTCACCATCTACCTTGGTTGGTGAGATTTTTGAATTGAGCCCTATAAGGCTGGTTGTAATGGGGAGTATTATATATATATACTAGTAGTATCATGCATATATATGATAGTGTAGCTAGGATACTACTTCCGTAATGCATAGTATCATAAGTTAACATCTTAGGTTTCCTTACTAATTGTCATGCATCACACAAAGTAGTAGTACAACATTTAATATGACACGGTATCATGATATGATACCACATCCTCTCTTGTGTGCCACATCATAGAGAAAGTCTAGTTGGCATGCATGATACTGCTTATGATAATACCATTACAACCAGCCTAAACCGGAAAGGAGGGAGTATGAGAATAGCCACAATGGAGAGTAGTACACTAGTAACTAGGGGTGGGCACTTTGAAACCGAAAACAGAACGAAACCGAACCTTTTTAACCGATTTGTCGGTTTATTCGGTGTTTGGTTTTACGGTTCGTTGCGAAAGCTGGCCGCTATAAGGTGTTTGGTGTTGTATTCGGTTTTCATCGCTAACAAACCGAATTAACCAAAGAAACCGATATGTATGTATCCTGGTTAGTTTGCTCCTGTAGTGCAAGCGCAACAGCCGGCAGGCCAATTTGCCATCGGCCCAACCCAATAGCTGCTCCACAATTGTATTTAACTAATATATATTTTCTGAAAAATCTACTCTATAATTACAGTTGCTGTCACATCTAGCCGGTTGACTGCTAGAAGGTACTTCCCTACTGGCTTCTTCAAGTTCTGGTGTCTCGATGCATTCTACAAAAAGATCAATAATCTATTAATATAAGTAGTGCGTAAGGCCATGCTAATATCGGATCACTATACTAATGATTAATTTCATCCATTGGAATATTTTAATATTCTTTTGCATGCACGGCTAGTGAATGCTAGTGAATCCTTCCACCAAGTGTATGTATATGTGCTCATGGAACTAATTATTTTGTGCATTCTATACAAAGCCACGCCTTCTCATTAGTCATGACACCTTGACTGATAGGTGCAAGTAATTTGGTTTTTCGGTTAACCGAATAAACTGAACCGATATATTTCGGTTAATATGGTTCGGTGTCTGGATTTTGTGTACTTATTTCGGTGGCAATTTCTTCAAAACCGAAATTAAATAAAACCGAATTAACCAAACCGAATTAACCATAAAAACCGAACGCCCAGCCCTACTAGTAACATACACATATCCCTAGACTATATATGTTACTACCTTCATAGTGGGTAGTAACATAAGTGTAGTATGTCATGCAAAGCTTCATTTCTTAGGTTACAGACTCATATTGCATTGGGACATGTGATGCTACAGTAACTAGCAAAATTACTGAAACTATCTCTCTCCTCATTAACTTATTGCCACATAAGCAAGTTTGCTGAGTTGGAGTCGGTGTTACTGCTAAAGTTACTCCCACTGTGGCTAGTCTGATACTAGCTAGTCGTCTATGATATACTAGCTACCTCACTAAGAGCATGGTTAATAATACAGCCAAGGGTCCGCTATAAGTAGTTGCCATGTCATATACAGCCAACCTCTTAGCGGGCATGTACAATAATAAGTTTTATATACATACTAGTTTATCAATAGTTGGCCCACCTTACATCCTCACAAAGTGTCTTGGGTCTCGTGTTGCGGCTGGCTCTACTAACCAAGAGCCCGCTTCTCTTCTCTTTCCTCCAACTAATAAGCACATATATGTTATTCTATTCCTTATAGCCAGACTACCCGCAGTGGGAGTTACATAGGTAGTAACATCACACATATCTAGATAAAATAGATGATGTGGCAAGCAATAAATGAAGAAATGGAGGGAAGTGGATATGTGTGATGTTACTACCTATGTTATTCCCACTATGGGTATAGTCTTACTATAGTATGAGACTACCCACAATGAGAGTAACATAGGTAGTAACATCACACATATCTAGATAAATTAAGTAGATGATGTGGCAAGCAATAAATGAAGAAAGAGAGGAAAGTAGTAACATAGCTAGTTACTAGTAGTATGAGTAACATCACATGTACATATCATGGCAAGATGAGTCTATAGCCTAATAAATGAAGTGTTGCATGTTACTACACATATGTTACTCCCCACTATAGAGGTAGTAACATAGACTAGTAACATTCTATTTTACTACCCATTGTCGCTAGTCTTATGTCACTCTATGTGTACTTACTTGCTCTAATGCATAGTATCATAGAGTAGCTAGTATCATATGTAGTACTTTATTTATATTGTCATGCATGACACATAGTAGCATAACATTTATTATGATACGGTTTCATGATATGATACTTAACCCTCTGTTTCTTCATTTAATTAATTCTATGACAGCTCATCAAAATTGCCTAGTTGGCATGCATGATACTAGCTATGATGCCCCCTTACTATCAGCCTAGCAAAGGTGTACAGATCATTTGTGCGTCGCTTTGTGAGTTTTCATCCGTTTGTTTGAGAAGCAGGGAGAAGTTTCAAACATTTCGGCCGCGAGGTGCGGCCACTGGCGTAGGCCTAGTTGGTATTTTAATTACAGAAAATTCAGATGGAGTTCAGACATCATCAAAATTGATGTGTGCCTGTGGCGTGCTCTCACGACCCCGTGGAAAAAAATGGTAAAGTTTGGCACAAGTTTTGATGACTGCTCCTTCCAAACCGGAGCATCTCACACGAAGGATCATGGTTTTCCAAAAGGAGACGTGTCAATTCAAACTCCTGTGGCCGGTGACTTCATCGTTTGGCCTCATAAAAATTTCCACGGTACGCAATCACCATTATACCACGGGCTTGATTTTCTGGCGCATTTCAGGTATCGTTAGCTATATTTAAGACATTTTTTGAGATTAACGTGCATTTTGTGCATAAAAATAAAATTACAACCGGAATTGCATGTGCTGTCGAAAGGGATGAGGATCGCCGTTCAATCTGGGAGCATCCAACGGTGCAGACTTACGATCCGTGGGGTTTGGGTTCTGGCCAATCAGAAAGCACGACTCAGATCATGGGCGGGGTGGCGGGGTTTGGTCGGCACACGACTTTCATCAACAAACTGTGTGCTATTCGCAAACCAGATTGCATATTTTTGTTCAAACATACTGTAGTGAGATCGATTGAGTGTGCTACCAATAATAATAATAATAACAAAAAACAGTTCATATTCATTGCCTGAGCTGACAGCATATCAAGGTCAACATATTAACGGTTCTTACATCAACAGAAAACCGGGCACAACTCACAAATTCAGTACACGCGATAGTTCTAAATTGAACGAATTAAGTTGCAGGGTAGGCATAAAGACTAGTCTTACGGCTTAATTCCCATGTACATGGGGGAACTGGGATCATTAAGTTGACCCCGAATGAACTTGGGGTTTTTGATGATTTTACGCTTCTCTGTTGCACTGGTGCGTGATTCCTTGACTGGCAACTCATCAAATTCATCGTACTCGTCCTGATTGGCAACATCGTCAACACCCAGTACCCTTCTCTTCCCATGCATTGCTAAATGGCCGTTCTTTTGCAAAGGGTCTTCCACAAAGAAAATCTGGGTAGCATCGCTGGCAAAAATGAATGGGTCCGCGTGATATGCCACCGTTGTCCTGTTAACACAGGTCTTCATGTACTCATCAATCCTTACCTGACCAAGAGGGATCCATGCGCACCTGAATAATGGCACCTTAACTTTCACATAGTCAAGCTCCCAAATCTCTTTGATGGTTCCATAGTATACCCTTTTATCAGCTTCATTTACAGTCATGCATTCTATTCGAACAGAGCTGTTCTGATACGAGGTATTCTTATCACGTTCCTCAATGTAGAACGTGTATCCGTTTATGTCATATGCTTGGTACGTCAACACCGTAGGTGATGGCTTTTGTGCCAACCACGTAGCAATGTCATCGATGGATCCTTGTGCCAAACGATTCTTCAGCCATTCGGCGTACTTCTTAGTGTGCTCCTTCATCTCCACTTCTGATGAAGGCACCATTGGTAAGAACCTTTAGTGTATCTCCGCCATGTGTTCTTCGGCGTAAGCGATGAGAACTGGGCTGTTAAGAAGTACCGTCAAATGGGCTTTCTCTGCCAATTCTCCGGGTGCAGCCATTTGCATGCCAGCAAGGACCGACTTACCTTTCAGCCTTCCCTCGTGACGAGAGAGGGGCAAACCTATAGGTCTTTGTATCATGTATTCGGTGCAAAACTCAACCACCTCCTCCGCGGTATAACCTTGTAGGATGCTTGCCTCTGGATGGTTTCGGTTCCGACAAAAGCGCTTCAGTATTTCCATTAACCGCTTGAAGGGATACATGTTGCGAAGAAACACAGGACCACAATACTTTATCTCGTCGACAAGGTGCACAGTGAGATGGACCATGACATCAAAGAATGACGGTGGGAAAGACATCTATAGGTTGGACAATATTCTTGCAATATCATCTTGCATATTATCCAACTCTTTAGGATCTACAACTTTCTGACATAGTTTGTTGAAGAAATCACAAAGGTCAATGAGTGTGTTTCTTATATCTTTGTCCATCAGATTCCTGATGGCCACCGGGAGGATTTGTGTCAACATTACATGGCAATCATGTGACTTCATGTGTCCCAACTTCATTTTACCTGAGCTCACATCCGCGAGACTTCTGATGTTTGCACAGTAGGAAGAGGGTGTCTTAACTGATAACAAATAGGTGAAGAACTGTGTTGCTTCTTTTGTACAAAAATTGTAACTCTGGTGAGCTTTGATGAATTTGTCATCATCTTCCGCTTCACTCTTGCGTTGTGATTGATCAGCAAGCATATCGAGCCGTGAACCGTCACCATCCTTTCTTTTACCTTTAATCTTGAGCAGAGTACCAAGGATGCTTTCGCATACGTTCTTCTCTACGTGCATGACATCGATGCAGTGACGTACACGTAGATTCTCCCAGTAAGGTAATTTCCAGAACACCGATTTCTTCTTAAACACTTGATCCTTGGGTGTTAGTTTCACCGTCAAAGGGTGGTTCTTGCCAAGCACAACATTAATTTTTTTAGCCATGTTGTGGACCACCTCCCCTTCATAGGGTCTTGGGCCCTCAGCTGCCTCTGCCGTACCATCAAATTCAGCTTTCATCTTTCGGTATGGGTGATTTTTCTGTAAGAACCTACGATGATGCAAATACACTATTTTGCACGAGTTGGGAAGTCTTCTACTAGCTGTCCTATCCATGCATGTGACACACCCTACATCTCCCCTTGTCCTCTGCCCCGATGTGTTGCCTAATGCCGGCATATCTTGAATGGTGTGCACCAGCATCGCATGTAGATCGAAAATCTCCTTTCTGTAAGCATCATAACATTTTACAGCAGGCGCATCTATCCACAGTGTCAGCAGTTCTTCTACCAGTAGCTGAAAGTAAATGTCGATGTCATTTCCAGGTTGCATCGGGCCTTGGATAATCATTGACATCATAATGTATTTTTTCTTCATACACAACCAAGGAGCTAGGTTATATATGCACAGAAGCACCGGCCATGTGCTGTGATTGGTGCAAATATCTCCAAAAGGATTCATCCCGTCAGTACACTCCCCGAGCCTTATACTTCTAGGATCCTTGGTAAATTTTTCAAACTTGTTGTCGATTAATTCCCACTGAGGCCCATCTTTCGGGTACCTCATAAACCTATCCGCAATTCGCTCATGATGATGCCACCGCAACCTCTTTGCCTCTCTAGGGTTTGCAAACAAACGCCTCAACCTTGGAATTAAAGGCAAGTACCAAACAACCTTGAACGGGATTCCTGTCTTGATCTCGTCATCCAATTTGTACTTGTCCTTTGCTCTCCTGCGCTTGTATCGTGCATGCTTGCATGTGAGACATGCACGAAAATCTTTGTACTCACCACGGTACAATATACAATCATTCACACAAGCATGTATCTTCTGTACTCCAAGTTCCAATGGGCAAACAATTTCCTTCGCTTCATTCGTGCTTCTGGGGAGCACATTATCTTCCGGAAGAATATCTTTGAAAATACCTAAGATCTCTGTGAAGCCCTTGTTTGATAGACCGTTTGCTGCTTTAAACCTGAGAAGCGCCAGGGTGGCACTCAACCTGGAATATTTCTCTTTGCAACCTGGATACAATTCTTTCTTGGAGTCCGCATCAATGGTTGGCAGATCCTTGTACCCAATCTTATCCTTTTCTGGGCCCTCGAAATCTGCAATCATAGCAGCAAAATTTGGCATATCAAGATTGTCGTCATCTGCGTGGACGTCTTGGTTTTCCTGTGGGCGTTTCGGCTTTCCGATGTTCCATGGTAGCTTGACGCCTCTACCCCGATGTTAGATTCAACATCCATGTGACACTGATCGGGGTTTGGCATCTTGCTGCCCTGGGTATCTTCATCCATGACCTCCTCTTCACCATGTCTGGTCCAACGTGTATATCCATCCATGAATCCCCTAAAGACTAAGTGCATCTGGACATCTGCAACTTCATGTGACTCTGTATTGGCACAATTAGTACATGGACACGGGATGTAATCCGCATCACCAATTCTCCTCTTTGTACTTTCAGCCAAATTCATGAACTCTATCACGCAACTGATAAAATCTGCGGTTTTCCGATTCTTCATCCATCAAGATCATTCCATCTGCAGCAGACGAATGGTAACTAAAAACAAAACAACAACATTAATACACGGATTAACTGCTGCCCAGAGATGCGTGCATAAATCACAAGGTTTTATTTTAATAATTACTGAGGGCGCTCCATGTTGTTATCCAGACGTGCAATGACAAAAATTAATGGCCAGTCAATTTACACGCAGAGTACTAGTACAACACTACACTTAGGAATTGAATACCTTAATTAAGCCACTCACGAAAAGAATACCTTAATTAATTAGCCGCACGGCGACCTCCACCCAGCAGATAGACAAGCGTGATGCGGCGGCACGCCGAGATAGCAGGGTCGAGGAGCAAAGCTTAGTGCGGCTGCCGCCTGAAGTTCGACCTCCACTATCCCGCCATCGACCGCGATGGATGTGCTCGAATCATGCCGCCGCCGACCTCGATGGTTGAGCTCCTCCTATCTCCCGCCGTAGACCGAGGATTGACCTCCTATGACGCCGCCACCGCCCATCGACCGAGGATTGACCTCTTCTCCGGTAGCCGCTACCTAGGCCGCCGCCGCCATCTCTATATGTAGAGCGGCTGTTTTTATGGATATCTGCGGAGTGGCTGTTTACATGGTATCTCACCATAACTCAATTATATGGACAGGGTAGTACATCACATACGGTTATGTAACGGCAACCGTGTCTAACCTACGTTGTCTTCTCATACGGTTTGGTGCGGAAATCATGTGCGACGTTGTAATACCTAACACAAATGACATGTACAAACAGTGTGTCCTATACAACATATATATAGTGCCATTAGTAGTTCCCGACCGTTAGCTTATCTCCACAGTTTCCCCATTTCCCCCAAATCCCTACATAGCCTCCAAATTCCCTCGCGTGGCGCTGACATTGGGGGAATGCGGGCGAGTGGTGCTGATGGTTTCGGTGCGGCTGCTCCTGCTCGTATCGCCGCCACGACGGCGGTCACCGCCGAGCACTTGCCTAAGGTCATCAGAAGGTAGGTGTACTACGGATCCGAATCGTCCTGTCAGGTTCCAAACTATCCCGATCTTTTTTAGCATGTCCAATGTATAGATCCTTGCTGAATCCGTCCTGAATGACCCCCCCCCCCAGGAAAGTGATCTGCCGCCGGATCCGGAGCTTGACTCCAGACTCCCGCAACACGAGTTCGACTCCAATTTTTGCGCCACCGAGAAGTACCAAAAGCTGAGTTGTGTGCACGGGCACACTCCCGCTCGACGTGTATGCACGGAGGGATTCGACATTTGCAGGCGGTTTCTCTGTTGCCCCTTAGAGGTTAGTGCTAATTAAGTTCATCATTTTACTTCAGTTAATGCCACCGCTCATCCAGAATACTATTTAACATTGGCAGGGATATGAGGCTTGTGCCTTTGTTAACTGGCTGGATGAAGAATGGCATGGCAGGGCTCGGAGTGTTATCACCAAGCTCGCAGAAGATAACGTAAAGCTGAAGAAGAAACTGGCTGATCTAGGATGTGCAATCAGTAGGATGAAGCAAGAAAGAATCAATCACAGGCAATAGATGAAAGCAAGAGACAAGAAGGAACTAGCATGTGTAGTTGTGGTTGTCGCATTAGCCATGTTCTATGCGCTGTTTGCAATGATGATTAGGGGTTTTGTTTGACAGTATTGCTAAAGCACATCTAGATGTGCTCTAAGTAATGCACATCTAGGTCCTATGCCATTGATGTTACGTGAAGATTCGTGCGGATATTTTTCTTTGTCTTTTTTCTTTTCCTTTCTAGTTTGATTATTACTAGCTTTATCAATAAGAAGAGCTCAATGTATTGCTTGCCAACTGTCCTACTCCGTTCGTACCGGTACAGGTGCATAATCCGAAAACTCGTTCCTTGGTTTTGTCCTAAAAAAGGAAACCAACCAAATACACAATAGGAGTCCTGCGCAACCCCGGGAATTTGGAGCGACTGGGTACAAATAATTGCGGTTGATTATATCAGCGGTTAGATAATACGTCAACCCCCGCTTCAATTGGTAGTTCCTCTTCTCTGCATACCCTGCTTAAGTGTCCACCATCTTCATCGTCCCCGGCAGGCCGCGCTACACACTGGCAGACACTCTGCAGCCATGTTGAGCGATAGCAAGGACGACAGTTCGGCCAACAGTCTGGCGCCCGATGATAGGTCAACATCGGAATCATCCCGCTCCCCTTCCATGAGTCCGGCGTCGAGCCCAGGCCTCGATTATATCCGGTTCATGGAAGGGACGCCGCCTCCGGAGTCGTTAGACGACAACCAGACGGACGAGGAGCCGTCAGAGGACGAAGAAGAGGACGGCGATGATGATGAGGAGGAATGGTCGAACGAGGAGGAGGACGACAACGACAGCAACAACGATGAAGACGGCGGCGGTGATGAAAAGCCACCGGTCAGCGGCAAGAAGCGTCCTCGCCAAGACGATGTCGCGGGGCCATCCAACAAGAACAACAAGAAGAAGAAGGACTAAATTAAGCAAACTGTATATATCTCTGTTTATCCTATCAATCTCATCGCAGACGGTTAGTAATATGTATTCGACAGAGATCTTCTACATTGTCGCCAATAGGTTGGTTTGTTGAACTGTATGCCCTGACGAGCACACAATTCACAAGAAAAGACCGTATGGGCTGTCTATAATGATCGCACACAATTCTGATTACCGACCTGTTTGCCGGGTATCACACACATCTTGTTATGCCGAATCGTTTGTGTTCACCTCACTCATCGCAAACGGTTCATCGGAGTGAACTGTATGCCGTATATCGCACACACCTTGATCTGGCTGCCCGTTTTTGTTGTTCTGTCTCATCGCAAACAGTTCGTACAGATCAACCGTATGCCCCTTATCGCACATGCAACTATAATCTGAACCGTGTTTGATGTATCATTCATCGCAAACGTTTTGCATCATTTCTGACGGTTTTCATACAACACCGTTTGTGATTATTGCATCGCACAAAGTTTCTCGAAGGGTCTCTGATCGTAGTGTCGCGTTAGCAGCATCCTGCAGTAGTGAAATTGGAGCAGAGGAGTGGGGTCTTGTTGCAAAAATGCCACGACTTACATCATAGTCGTTAGATGCAGATCTGATGGTCAGAAATGACGGATAGCATACACACCATGATCACCAACTAAGTCTTTTATAGGAGTAGAGAATATGAAAGCCATTGGCTTATATTTTTTAACTTGCAGTATGATTATGACCACGGCATTGCAATTCTCTGTCTATGATATGTGTCACTGTTATAATATTCTTAATTCCACACATACTCTGAACATGATTGTTTATTTTTGTCCTTTTGGTCTCCAATTTGAATTGTTGCAGCAGAAGCAAATGTGCTGGCCTTCATGATTCCAGGACCTGGAATTATACCAACCGATGGGTGGTGGTTTATCACTCGTTCAGCTGACGACAGTCATTTGATGCTCATTTGCATGTACCAAATTGACTAAACCATTTCATCAAACCACATGCAGTGCAATGCCTAGGGCGTTCATGACATTGATGGCTATGGCTGCTTCGTGTTCAAGAAAGATCCCAGCTCCGCTGGGCCAGGCGTATTCAATTGGAGGCAGGTTTATAGCCTCGGCAACCACTCCATGTTCCTCGGGCTCAATTATCTGATCATCCAACCAATCATCGATCATATCATCGGCGATGATTACTGTGCTATGCAACTTCCATTCGCCAGGCGGAACTGTGTTTACACATCATACCAAGGGTTTCATGAATCACCATCTCCAGAGATTCGTCGACCCAGCTTATTGCCAGATAATCTTCAGTGTGTGAAAGGCATCATGCTTCCAGACGATGGATGGCTTTTGCAAACCTGACATGCGGCGATGTGGTTCATGCCAACAACAAATATGCACAACTTGATTCGTACTGATATCTAGACTGAGCCATGTATCCTGCTGCTGTAGCATGACCCTCTTTTGTTGGATATTATGTATTGTTGTTAGTTTGAAGCACTCCTCTGGTTTGAAGGATAGATACCTTTCTGGGATCAAGTGCATCCTAACTCACCTGCGTAGGATGTACTGATAATGATGATGGAGATGCTGCGCAGAAGCCAATGCTCATGAAAGTGTTGGTGAAAGTGTTGTCCAATGGGAATTATATTTTGTATTACTCATGTAGCCTACAAAGTCTGTCGCACAGGCTTGTAATTTCTTAGCCCATTTCTAAATTTGTACTAGTCCTCTATACCGTATATTGCGCTACTCGTACTACTACCTCCCTCCTGGTTTACTGGTCCCCTTCGTAATTTGTGTCAAATTTTGACCATAAATTTCACTAACTAAATGTTAATGCATGTCACAAAAAATTATATCGTTTTATTCGTATTTGAACATAGTTTCCAATGGAATAATTTTTGGTGACATGCATTGACATTTTGTTAGTGAAACCTTTGGTTAAAATGTGACACTAAATACGACTAGTAAGTAGTACAGTAGCAGTACTAGTACTAGTATACGTCGGTCAAATTATTCATCATGTCCTCACATTGAATTGACGTGACAACACGCTGTGCGTGAGGTGACACAAGAATCCCGGCGGCGTGTTCGGGTATTGTGGACTTCAGATGTGGAGTACTACCACTTACCTGTCGAAATCTTTCATCATTCACTTAAAACAGTCGATTGATCATACATTGACTACCATATAACTAGAATTAATCAATGCAACTCCAAGAAGGATTGCCCGGTGCTGCCGGCTGGCGTCAAGTTCGATCCCACAGATCAGGAGCTGATCGAGCACCTTGAGGCCAAAGTGAGTGCTGATAGCGCGAGATCTCACCCTCTCATCAATTTGTTCATACCAACCATCGACAGCGAGCAGGGCATATGCTACACCCATCCTGAGAAACTTCCAGGTAAGACACCGATCTGCCGTCTACTTGCACAAACATATTCCTTTGTTTATAGCTCTATTTTTCTTTTTAAACGCAGACCTAGTGAAGCAATTACAATTTGACAGTTAATAAAAAGTGAAACAAGTGACTGCAACATGCCAAAGATGTTATGAAAATGCCAACTATGTACACTAAAACCAGTATTTGACAATACTGCAGGTATCACACTGGGTGGCCTAAGCAAGCATTTCTTCCAGCACAACTCCAGGGCATTCAAAAGGGGCACGTGGACGCGTCGCAAGATACAGTCGGAGTGCGGCATGCACGCGATGTGGCACAAGACTGGCAATACCTTGCCGGTGATGGTCAATGGCTGGCAGACAGGCAGCAAAAAGGTTCTGGTGCTGCACACCAACAAGAACTTCGACCATTCCCACAAAAAAATAAAAAATAAATAAATAAAGAACTTCGACCAGCAGAGGACCAACTGGGTGATGCACCAGTACCACCTCGGGGACCTGGAGCAAGAGAAGGAGCGGGAGCTGGTCTTCTGCAAGATTTTCTACCGGACGAACACTAGGGCCAGGACTAAAAAGATTATAGGTTAGTTTGGTATTGGTACTTGTACTACCTTGTCGTCCGCAAGTTGGTATTGCTGTTAATGATCTTTCGGTATGAACTTGGCATTTCTTCCAACCATCGTGCCGAGGGTCGACGTGGATATAAAGCTGAATCATTTGTTTCGAAACGAATTTTCAGGCACCTGATTTTTATTTGATGGGTAGCATAAGCACCTGCCGTTCGAATTCCCAGTTCTCCAAATTTTTCGAAACAAGTGCATGCACTTATTATCACGATGAAAAAACAATATATCTGCTGCATCCCAGTTATCAGTCTGGACTTGCAGAATTCTCTCGTTTATTGAGCAGGTATATTGTTTTTTCAGGTCGAGCAAGTTTCAACTGGGTTGTAGACTGCCCAGGCTAGGTTTTGTTTTTAATAGGCCTAGCCCATGATGACAACGGGGCACAAAGATCCAGCAGGTATCTATTGGCCTCTGGCCCGCCAAAATTAGTTATATTTTGTCTTACAACATCCGCAGGCAGTTTTTTTACTGAATCAAACACACAGCCCAATTCTATTTTCCTCTTGAAATGCCATGTCCTACTTCCGTTTTCTAGTCCCTACCTATAGTTTTACTAGTTCATATACGTATCATTATATTGAAAATACACAAAGTTCCCTTTTCATATTTACATCCTTATTTTTATAGTTGTTTTCCCTCCCAGCGCTGATTTTTTTACCACTGGTTTTCCCTTAAACCAACTCAATTGTCCCACGTCTTGTTTGCTTACAAAATCAAAACGATTTTTTTGGCAAATCAATAAGTTCTTAAAAAATGTTTATCATTTCAGGATTACAACAGTTTGGACTCCACCGAAATATGCAAAATAAGGTTGAACTTTTTGACCGTGGTCCTGGGCAGAAGATGGGCTGTAATAAATTATTTAAGAATTAGCAAATGGGCTGCAAATTATTAAAAAATAGCAAATGGGCTCTATATTGTCTGCCACAGATTTGGAGGCTGACTTGTGGGTCTACTAAGTTCATGCGTACACAAGGTTTCTCAAAAAAGAAACTTAGTCAACAATCGACTCTACCAGCGTCAGACCATTAGATGTCAATCTAACGACAATCGTGCTTCTTCAGTCTCTGATCTTCCTGCTCCAGCCGCCCAAACCAGCGCCGGCGGAACCGCCTGCTCCCGCCTCCCGTGGCCGGCTGTGCTGCCGGGCAGGCCTCACTGCCCCACCATACTCGCAACCCTGGCCTGGCTATCCCTCTACTCACCCACACCTCCTGTTATTTTCCGGCGACGGCAGCCGAACTAGTCAACCCTCCTACTCCCCACCGCGTGGGCAGGCACTGCCGTGTCTTCCCTGGCTTCGTGTCGTTCCCTTCGTAGGCCTCGCCGTCGTCCACCGCCATGGTTCTCTCGGCGCGGCGTGGTCAACGAACGACATCCATCGGAAGTGGACTGTATGTGGAGAGGCTGACAGCTGGGTCCACGGCCGCACACAAGGAAATGCCTCCTTATTACGTGCAAAATAATGATTCCTTCACCTGACATCTGGGACCAACCAAAAGGGCCTCTGTATTTCGCACAAAAACGTTCCAACCACTGACAGCTAGGACCCACCAGCTATATCTTCGCACGCAAGGAAGTGCTTCCTTATTACGCACAAAAAATGAATACTCCCCCTGCTAGCTGGTGGGTCGGGTGGGCCTACTAATTTGATGAGGACAGAGGGCTTTGTCAACTTAGTCAATATGAACGATTCTAGCTCCAGTGACCGTACGATGTCCATCCAACGGCCGTAGTGCTTCTTCAACCTCTGGTCTTCTTGCTCCAGCCGCCCAAACCAGTGTCGGTCGTGCCTCGTGCTCCTGCCTCCCGTGGCCGGCTATGCTGCCGGGCAGGCCTCACTGCCCCACCATACTCGCAACCCTGGCCTGGCTATCCCTCTACTCACCCACACCTCCTGTTATTTTCCGGCGACGGCAGCCGAACTAGTCAACCCTCCTACTCCCCACCGCGTGGGCAGCCACTGCCGTGTCTTCCCTGGCTTCGTGTCGTTCCCTTCGTAGGCCTCGCCGTCGTCCACCGCCATGGTGCTCTCGGCACGGCGTGGTCAACGAACGACATCCATCGGAAGTGGACTGTATGTGGAGAGGCTGACAGCTGGGTCCACGGCCGCACACAAGGAAATGCCTCCTTATTACGCGCAAAATAATGATTCCTTCACCTGACATCTGGGACCAACCAAAAGGGCCTCTGTATTTCGCACAAAAATGTTCCAACCACTGACAGCTAGGACCCACCAGCTATATCTTCGCACGCAGGAAGTGCTTCCTTATTATGCACAAAAAAATGAATACTCCCCCTGCTAGCTGGTGGGTCGGGTGGGCCTACTAAGTTGATGAGGACGGAGGGCTTTGTCAACTTAGTCAATATGAACGATTCTAGCTCCAGCGACCGTACGATGTCCATCCAACGGTCGTAGTGCTTCTTCAACCTCTGGTCTTCTTGCTCCAGCCGCCCAAACAAGCGTCGGACGTGCCGCCTGCTCCTGCCTCCCGTGGCCGGCTGTGCTACCACCGCTGGCCATGCCATCCCTCTGTACTCACCCACACCTCCTGTTATTCTCCGGCTACGGCAGCCTCACACCGCAGTCGAAGCAGTCAACCCACATACTCCCCTCCGCGTGGGCATTCACTGCCGCGTCTTCCCTGGCTCCGCGTCGTCCCCTTCCTATTCCTCGCCGTCGTCCACCGCCCTGGTGCTCTCGGCGTGGTGTGGTCAATGTGGTCAACGAACGACTTCCATTGGAAGAATACTGTATGTGGAGAGGCTGACAGCTGGGTCCATGGCCGTAGCAAGGAAATGTCTCCTTATTACGCGGAAAATAATGATTCCTCCACCTGACAGCAGGGACCCACCGGACGGGCCACCGTATTTCGCAAAAAAATGTTTCCCCTGACTACTGGGACCCACCAGCTACACCTTCGCACGCAACGAATTGCGTCCATATTACGGAAAAAAATGATTTGCCCCCTGACTGCTGGGACCCACCAGCTACATCTTCGCACGGAAGGAAGTGCCTGACAGTTGGGACCCACCTGGTCGAAGCATACGTAGCGTTGTCATTCTGGTCGTGAACGTGTACGTACATACTGGTCGATGTAGACGCGCGGACGTGTCGTAGTAGAGGCGCACATGTAGCATGTACATGTACGTACAGCGGCCAGGGTGCAAGAAAGAAAATACAGCCACGTACGTACATATGGGAGGGGTCTCGAACGGCTACTCACGCATACGTACGGCCAGGGCTCGTGTACATGGTTGGGTCGGAACGGAGAAATTGCGTCGTCGTCGTGTTCATGGGGAGGCAACAGAATGCGTCGTGTTCATCAGGAGGCAACGAAACGCGTGTTGTTTATCGGGAGCCAACCGGCCTGGATGGAACAGCCGATGGAAACGAGGCCTGGCGTACTGCAGAACGGAGGAAACGACCTTGTGTTCGACCGGCCATGGTGGTAACAGGATCCTGTTCATCGGGAGGGGTCTGGCATACTGCAAAACGGAAGAAACGGACCTCCTACGGTGGAAATGGGGTCCTGTTGATTGAGAGGGGTGTGGCATACCGCAAAACGGAGGAAACGGACTTGTGTTGGAGCGCTACGGTCGAAACGGGGGTCCTGTTCATCGGGAGGGGTGTGGCGTACTGCAAAACGGGACTCCACAGGATACTGTTCATCTCCACCACCGACCTCCTCCAGCCTCCACGCGCTACTGTTCATCCACCATCGACCTCCTCCAGCCTCCACCTGCGACTGTTCATCCATGGGCTCCTGTTCATCCAGCCTCCACCGGGCGCTCCTCCACCGGCTAATGTTCAACCAGCCCTCTCCACGGGGTCCTGTTCAACCACCCCTCCACAGGCTACTGTTCATCCAGCCCTCGACCGGCTACTGTTCAACCAGCCCTCCACCGGCTACTGTTCAACCAGCCCTCCACGGGGTCCTATTCATCCAGCCCTCCACGGGGTCCTGTTCATCCACCGGCTCGATCTATCGGGGTACTGTTCATCCAGCGGCAACGGCCTCTACTACCACGGGATCCTGTTCATCCAACCCCCCACCGGGAACTGTTCATCCAAACCCCCTCAACAACGCTCACTGTTCATCAAGGGAAGGAGGCAATAGTGTTCGATCGGCTTCAGTTAGCAGCAGTAGCGAAGGAATCACTCGGGTTCAGTTAACAGCAAGGGATCGATCGATCGCTCGGGTTCAGTAATGCGTAGCCTGCAGTGCAATCGCTCGGGTTCAGTTAGAGCCCAACGCCTTGCTCGGGTTCAGTTAAAGCCCAACGCCTCGCACACACGCGCGTACGTATGAGAGAAACGCGCAACGCTCGGCCCCCGACCACCCACCGTAACCGGGAACTCCCTGATATTTTCCTCGCCCTCGCGTCTACCACGGTTTTTTCTGTCATGGACGGCCCAAAGAATGTCATGCAGCTGCGTCTCCGGCCCACCCACGATGAAAAGCCCATTTTCTGTCATGATTTTTTGTCATAGAAGTAGGACCCCACCATATCTATGATGATACTAGGTTTTTTCACAATTATCGTCATAGAAGTGTCATAAGTATGACAGAAAAAATTCGTTCAGCCCAAAATGTCACGGATGTGTCTTTTTTTGTAGTGATACTTTGTGTTAAGAAGACAGAGCATGACAAGACTATATGATTTTGTTGGGATAACTTTCTTTACCGTTGATATTTTTAAAGACATGATTGTTTGTTGGGATGCCTGAGTATTGATGTCTTTATGTCAAATTAAAGACTATTGCTTTGAATCACTTTGTCTTAATATTCATGCCATGACTAGACATATGATCAAGTTTATGCTAGGTAGCATTCCACATTAAAAATTATCTTTTTTATCATTTACCTGCCCGAGGATGAGCAGGAATTAAGCTTGGGGATGCTAATACGTCTCCGTCGTATCTATAATTTTTGATTGTTTCATGCCAATATTATACAAGTTTTACATACTTTTTGGCAACTTTTTATATGATTTATTGGACTAACCTATTGATCCTGTGCCCAGTGCCAGTTCCTGTTTTCTACATGTTTTTTGTATCGCAGAGTATCCATATCAAACGAAGTCCAAATGCAATAAAAAAATACAGAGATTTATTTTGGAAATATTTGTGATTGGAATCACCGCAAACGGAGGCCCACACAAGGCACAATACACCAGGGCGCGCCAGAGGCCCCTGGTGCGCGGTGGTGGGTTGTGCCCACCTCGTACGTCGGTTGGACCTCTACTTCGAGCGCAAGGAAGCTTATATCCGGAAAAATCGTGTTAAAATCTCGGCGCAATCGGAGTTACGGATCTCCTGGAATATAAGAAACGGTTTTCGGCCAGATCTAGAGAGCGCGAAACAGAAGAGAACAAAGAGGGAGATCCAATCTCGGAGGGGCTCTCTCCCCTCCCATGCCATTGAAGCCAAGGACCAGAGGGGAAATCCTCCTCCCATCTAGGGGGGGGGGCAAGGAAGAAGAAGAAGGAGGGGGGCTCTCTCCCCCTCGCTTCCGGTGGCGCCGGAGTGCCGCTGGGGGCAATGATCGGGACGACGATCTACATCAACAATCTTTCTACTGTCAACACCAACTCTCTCCCCCTCTTTGCAGCGGTGTAACACCCCTTCTCCCCACTATAATCTCTACTTAAACATGGTGCTCAACTCCATATATTATTTCCCAATGATCTATGGTTATCATATGATGTTTGAGTAGATCCGTTTTGTCCTTTGAGTTAATCGTGATCTTGGTTGGTATGATTGTATATTTTATTTTTGGTGTTGTCCTCCGGTGCCCTCCATCTCGCGCAAACGTGAGGGGCCCCTGCTATTGGGTGTTGCAATATGTTCATGATTTGCTTATTGTCAGTGTTGCGAGAGTGACAGAAACTTAAACGCAGATAGGTGGGTTATGGCATATGGGAGTAAAGAGGACTTGATACTTAATGCTATGGTTGGGTTTCACGACCTTAATGATCTTTAGTAGTTGCGGATGCTTGCTAGATTTCCAATCATAAGTGCATATGATCCAAGTAGTGAAAGTATGTTAGTTCATGCCTCTCCCTCATATAAAATTATAAGAATGATCACCGGTACTTGTTATCGATTGCCTAGGGACAAATGACTTTCTTATTGGCAAAATCTATCCCCTTTTATTATCTTGCAATTTTTTCCGTAGTTTTATTCTCGCAAAGTACTCATAGTTTTATTTTTTCCAAATAGTTTCATACTTGTTTCCGGTAAAGTAAACGTCAAGCGTGCGTAGAGTTGTATCGGTGGTCGATAGAACTTGAGGGAATATTTGTTCTACCTTTAGCTCCTCGTTGGGTTCGACACTCTTATTTATCGAACAGGCTACAAACGATCCCCTATACTTGTGGGTTATCACTCAACAACATATATTCTTAGTCACCAAACAATTGCAATTCAACTTATTCAACAGAGTCTAAGTAAGAGCTCCACATACTCAATCATCATATAGTCTTCTATGATTGCTAGTACTCAAAGCATATTTTTAGAACAAATGGCATCCATTAAACACAGAGAAAGATATGGGCTTAATGTCTCGCCTCCCAACTCCTTTATCATGGAGATAATTGTCAACAATAATAAATCATGATCAAATATATTTGACTGGCCATATGTTCCTAGATCTTTCCCCGCCACATGATGCTTGCCAACTAGAGAGTAATTGAGGTTGAAATGAGAATGCATACTATTGACTCTTGCATAAAAGTAAATACTGAAAAGTAAAAGATAGGCCCTTCGCAGAGGGAAGTAGAGGTTGTCATGCGCTTTTTATTTTTGGATGCCCAAGCTCTTAATTGAAAGGAACGTCACGTTATATTGCCCCTTATGATAGTAACCTTTATTATGCAGTCTGTCGCTTTTATTACTTTGCCATCACAAGTTCTTACAATGCTTAATTTTCCCTTCCAATAAAAGATCAAACATATTTAGGAGCAATTTTTATTGCTTTATGCACCGATGACAACTTACTTGAGGGATCTTATTCAATCCATAGGTAGGTATGGTGGACACTCATGGCAAGAAACTGGGTTTAAGGGTTTTTGGATGCACAAGTAGTATCTCTACTTAGTATGAATTTTTGGCTAGCAAAAGATCCCAAGCAAACACCACGTGTTGGAGGATCCATAACAATATAACTTCTATGCAAATATACACAACCATAACTTATTACGTTATCTTCCTTGTCCAACTTCAACTAATTTGCTCAAGTTTGAAAATAATTAATGGGTATTCACAATCATAGAAGATTTCCAAGATAATATATTTGCATGTGAAAGTTCTCTTCCTTATACTAATCATTCATGAATTGCTTGTATTACCAATATTGTGATTGGAAAGCTTCAAATGATTTCACTTTCTAAACCCAATGTGAAGCTACCACTAAGGATGATATGAACATATAATTTCAACTTAATGATATTCAATTTATTCAACAATTGTAGCGACCAGACCTCAAATGGCCTGTGCTGCTGTGCACTAGTGTCATCCCTGGATCAGTAATGCTGACACGCACAGTACAAATGGAGGATTTATAACACAGTAGCAATCACACACTTATTACACCGAATATCTCCAAAGAGATTAAGTATAATAAACATGGCTTAAGGCCATCTAATAACGATAACAGCGGAAGACTTGGAAGATAAGTGAGTCCATCAACTCCAGCGGCATCACTGAGTATAAGACCACGACCTAAGGTACCTTACTCGTCATCTGAAAAGTCTGCAACATGAAACCTTGCAGCCCAAAAACGGGTCAGCACATAGAATATGCTGGCAAGGTAACACATAGAGGCAATGAACAATAATAATGCTATACTATATGCATTTGTGGCTGGTGGAAAGCTCTATGGTTACAGTTTTGCGAAAAGCCAATTTTATCCTACTGCAAAGGAATAAATTTTATTTAACTATCATGGTGGTTGAAACATTGAGAAGGTACCTCCAACTCAATCCTAATTAAGTATCATCATTAACCCAACAAAATTAATTATAAGTATCACGGTGATGAGATTCAAATGAAAATCCAGGTACTAGATACTCAAGTTGTCCATAACCGGGGACACGGCTAATCATGATCAGTTTGTACACTCTGCAGAGGTTTGTGCACTTTTCCCACAAGACTCGATCGCCTCCGCTTGATTCTCGCACTGCATGACGTTTGAGAAACGGATGACCGAGACACAGTCTTTCAGAAACAGTCACTCTCTACTCTGGATGGGCCGGTACACCTACTTTCCCCTACATCTGCTAGTCCACCTCTTCAAGAGATCCTGTAACCTACTCAGCTATGCTAGAGCCCATAATAGCTTGCGGCTGCACACGGAAGTTTCTAGCATGAATAATCTTATGATCCCTTTGAGCCTGGGTGGCGGTCCTTATACAAACAGACAACACTGGGTTCTCCAGGTGCCTCAATCCACCCAGATGTGAGTTTTAGTTGCCACCTTAAGTTGAACCATTATTAAGCACTCACATCTGTCATGAATATCTCTCAAACCCAATCCACGTCTACGAGCATAGCATGGCAATAAAAAACAACGTAGAAGTAACTCCCGAGGGTTTGATAAGAAACAGGTAATAGGTACTACCTCAACTACTTCCCAATACCCACAGTTTGATTAGATCCTAATCATGCAATGTGTTTGAGGAAATAGATCTAATGCAATAAAACTGGGTATGAACGGGGTATGATCAAAGTGTTACTTGCCTTGCTGATGATCCGCAAAACCTAGCGAGTCGAAGTAACAAGCGGCACACTCCGGGTACTCTATCGCAAACAAACAAGCATACAATCAGTACTCATCTAATGCACAGGTAAAACTCAAAAGAAAGATCCAACCAGAAAGTTCAACTTAAGAACTCCGGTTTGCAAAAAGAATCAACTCGAAAGAAGCAACGAAAGTCTAACGGCGAAAGAAAGAAACTTCGTTTGCTAATCTGGATCTAGGTCAAATTTTATTGTAGCAAAAACTTGTTTGAGTAGGTTAAACGGAAAGAGAATTTCGAGACGAAACTCTAGGCGCTTGAATCACCTGATTCCGATAAACGAGCGAGAAGTTAAACAGATTCGAAATTTCGATCAGAAATCGAATCTGAGAAAATAACGAGAAAATCCGACGAAAAAGAAAAACGGACGAACGGTTAAATAACGGACGTTCGTTAATAGAGAAAAACCGACGAACGCGTTCATTAAAACGAACGGTTCGGTGAACGCTCGTGAAATAAGAAAACCAAAAAAACCGATCTAGGGGTTTTTTTAAACAAAAGTTTTTTTTTCAGAAAACCGGTCAACTCGAACGGCAGTACCTCGTCGGGGCTCGCTCCGGCGAGGGGCTCCGGTGGGCGGGGTCGGCGGCGGGGGTGCGGGGCTCGGGGCGGCGGCTCCGGCGGGCGAGGGGGCGGGGCTCCGGCGCTCCCGGCGGCGAGGGGCGAGGCAAACGGCGGGCGGCGGCGGTGGCTAGATGCGGCGGCGGCGGGCGGCTCCTCCGGCGATGGTGGCGGCGAAAACGGAGGGGGGGCTATATATAGCAAGGGGGGGTGCTAGGAGGCTTGGGGAAGGGGTCGGGCTCGGGAGGCGTGCGGGCGGCGGACTCCGGCGGCGCGTCGGCGTGCGGGAGGAGGAAGGCGACGGGGCGGGCCGGCCTGGCTTCGGCTGGGCCTCGGCCCAGTCGGGCAAGCGCGTTTTTTTTAAATATGTTCCGCGGAAAATATTGCGTAGAAAACTAAATAAAAATCAGAAAAATATGAAATAAATTTTCCCCGTCTAGTTAGAAAATCTAGAATAGGGTGAACATTTTTAAAATCAAAAATAAATATTTTGAAAACATGCATATTTTTAAATGCAATAAAAATTGCAAAAATCAATAAATTCCAAATAATGATTTTAACATTTTTCCTCCAGTATTTCAAATGTTTTGGAGAAGTCATATTTTCTCCTCTCGTTTATTTTTAAAATGAAATATTTTTCCGGAGAGAAAAATAATTAAAATCCCAATCCTCGTTTGAAAATCAAATAAGAAAATTTGAGAAAATCCCCAACTCTCTCCGAGGGTCCTTGAGTTGCTTAGGATTTATCGAGGATTTGTCAAAATGCAATAAAACATGATATGCAACGGTGATCTATGTATAACATTCCAAATTGAAAATTTGGGATGTTACAAACCTACCCCCCTTAAGATGAATCTCGCCCTCGAGATTCGGGTTGGCTAGAAAACAGGTGGGAGTGGTTTTTCCGTAGATCTTCCTCTCGCTCCCAGGTGGCCTCATCTTCTGTGTGGTGACTCCACTGAACTTTGCAAAACTTGATAACCTTGCTGCGGGTAACTCGGCTGGCATACTCGAGAATCTTAACTGGCTTCTCCTCATAGGTCAAATCACTTTCCAACTGAATCGCTTCCAGTGGCACAGTATCTCTCAGCGGTATCTCAGCCATCTCTGCGTGGCACTTCTTCAACTGCGAAACGTGAAATACATCATGTACTTCAGACAATCCTTCGGGCAATTCCAGCTTGTAGGCAACTTCTCCCATACGTTCCAACACTCTGTATGGTCCGATAAAGCGGGGCGCTAACTTTCCCTTAACTCCAAAGCGCTTCACTCCTCGAAGTGGTGATACTCGAAGATACACTCTGTCTCCGATTTCGTGAACGGTCTCCTTGCGTTTAGAATCAGCATAACTCTTCTGCCTGGACTGGGCTACCTTGAGCCTATCGCGAATCAACTTCACTTTCTGTTCAGACTCCTTAATCAAATCTGGTCCAAACAACTGACGGTCTCCAACTTCGTCCCACAACAACGGTGTTCTACACCTCCTTCCGTACAAAGCTTCGAAAGGGGCCATCTTCAAACTGGTTTGATAACTGTTGTTATAAGAAAACTCCGCATATGGCAAATTGTCGTCCCAACTTGATCCATAATCTAGCGCGCAGGCTCTCAACATGTCCTCCAAAATCTGGTTGACTCTCTCGGTCTGTCCATCTGTCTGCGGGTGAAATGCTGTACTGAATTCCAGCCTGGTTCCCAATGTTTCATGTAGCTGCTTCCAAAACTTCGAGGTAAATTGGGTTCCTCTGTCTGATACAATGGTCCTCGGAACTCCATGCAAACATACTATCCTGGTCATGTATATCTTTGCCAACTTAGCACTGGTGTAAGTGGTCTTCACTGGAATGAAATGAGCCACTTTCGTCAAACGGTCGACTACAACCCATATCGAGTCATAGCCTGAACTGGTCCTGGGTAATCCTGTGATAAAATCCATGCCTATTTTATCCCACTTCCATTCGGGTATCGGCAATGGTTGTAGCAATCCTGCTGGCTTCTGATGCTCTGCCTTCACTCTCTGACATACATCACAAACTGCTACAAACTCCGCAATATCCTTCTTCATTCCGGTCCACCAGAAAGTATTCTTCAAATCCAAATACATCTTGGTATTCCCTGGGTGAATCGAGTACGGTGAATCATGGGCTTCTTGCAAAATCAACTTCCTGATCTCCGGATCATTTGGCACATATACGCGGTCCTCGAACCATAAGGTATCGTGCTCGTCCTCACGAAATCCCTTGGCTTTTCCTTTGCTCATCTTCTCCTTTATCTCTTCAATCTCCTTGTCTGTTTTCTGAGCTTCTCTGATCTTGTCCATCAAGGTAGACTGAATATTCAATGTCGCTAAATAGCCTCTAGGGACTATCTCCAAACATAGCTCGCGTAAGTCCTCGGCTAACTCCTGAGGTAACTCTCCTGTCTTGATGGTGCTGATATGACTCTTGCGGCTCAACGCGTCTGCTACTACGTTAGCCTTTCCAGGGTGATAATGCAATCTCATATCATAGTCTTTGATGAGCTCCAACCATCTCCTCTGTCTGAGGTTTAACTCCTTCTGCGTGAAAATGTACTTCAAACTCTTGTGATCCGTGTACACTTCACAATGGTTTCCGATGAGAAAATGTCTCCATGTCTTCAATGCATGCACCACGGCTGCTAATTCCAAATCATGCGTAGCATAATTCTTCTCATGGGGTTTAAGTTGTCGCGAAGCATACGAAACAACTCTTCCTTCCTGCATAAGCACTGCTCCAAGTCCTCGACGAGAAGCGTCGCAATAAACTTCATAGTCCTTGCGTTGATCTGGCAGAATCAACACGGGTGAGGTAACCAATCGTTTCTTCAACTCCTGGAAACTAGCTTCACATTCCTCAGTCCAATTAAATTTGGTGTCCTTCTTCAATAGCTCAGTCATGGGCTTAGCAATCCTTGAGAAATTCTCGATAAATCTCCGGTAGTATCCTGCAAGTCCAAGAAAACTCCGGATTTCTCCAACTGTCGTGGGTGATTCCCAACTTGTCACTGTGTCAACCTTGGCAGGGTCTACTGCTATTCCTTCTCCAGAAATAACATGTCCAAGGAATCCAACTTCCTTCAACCAAAACTCACATTTGCTGAACTTGGCATATAACTGATGTTCTCTGAGCTTCTCAAGTACCAATCGTAAATGCTCCTCATGCTCTTCTTCATTCTTGGAAAAGATTAAAATATCATCAATGAACACCACGACGAACTTATCCAAAAATTCCATAAACACTTTGTTCATCAGGTTCATGAAATAGGCCGGTGCGTTAGTCAGTCCAAATGACATAACGGTATACTCATACAATCCATATCTGGTGGTAAAAGCTGTCTTGGGTATATCCTGCTCTCGAATCTTTAACTGATGGTATCCTGATCGTAGATCGATCTTGGAAAATACTTTAGCTCCTTGCAGGCGGTCAAACAAATCATTGATCATCGGCAGTGGGTACTTGTTTTTGATGGTCACTTCATTCAGTCCTCGGTAATCAACAACCATCCTTAGTGATCCATCTTTCTTCTCCACTAGAAGTACTGGTGATCCCCAAGGTGACGAACTTGGGCGAATATAGCCTTTATCCAGTAACTCCTTGATCTGCTTCTTAATTTCCTCCAAATCCTTTGCGGGCATCCTGTACGGTCTCTTAGATATTGGCCCTGTGCCTGGCAAAAGTTCAATCAAGAACTCAATGTCTCTATCTGGTGGCATGCCTGGCAACTCTTCTGGAAATACATCCGGATAGTCCTTCACCACTCGTACTTCCTCCTGTACAACTCCTGATAAGGAATTTACTTGAGTCCTCTTCGGCATATGCCTGGATACATACTTGATCCTTTTTCCTTCCGGGGTGGTAAGCAAAATAGTCTTGCTGGCACAATCGATGTTTCCTCCATACAACGATAGCCAATCCATTCCCAATATCACATCCAAACCTTGCGATTCCAAAACAATGAGGTCTGAGGGGAAAACATGCCTACCAATGGCCAATGGTATCTTAAAACATCCTTGGGTGGCCATATACTCTGCTCCTGGCGAGGTTACTAACATGGGGCTTTTGAGAACTTGGGTGGACATCTTAAACTTGTTTACGAATCCCCTTGATATGTATGAATGCGATGCACCAGTATCGAAAAGAACAGTTGCAGTAAATGACTTAACCAAAAACTTACCTATTACTGCATCAGGCTGAGCTTCAATCTCCTCCACGCTCACGTGGTTCACATGTCCTTTGTTGAATGGGTTCGGCTTCTTCCCAGAGCTTCCATTGCCATTTCCATTTTGGGCTTCGGGACAATCAGTTGCATAATGTCCCGTCTTCTGGCACTTGAAACAAGTAATGTGACTTAGATCTCTCTTGGTTTGGGTAGATGGGTTGGTGCAGTTCTGTCCGTTTCCTCCTCCATTCCCATTACCATTCTTGGAGCCATTATGGTTGTGCGAACTACCTCCTCCATGGGTATGCTGAAACTGTCCTCCCGGCTTCGGGGTAAATCGTGGCTTCTGCTGGGCTCCAGAATTGTACTTCCCTTGTCCATACTTCCTCTTGCGGTTTTCAATCTGTTGTTGCTTCCCTTCTATCATGAGAGCTCTATCCACCAGCTCCTGGTAGTTGTTGAAAGTTGCTACCATTAACTGCATACTCAGCTCATCATTCAATCCTTCCAGAAACTTCTCCTGCTTGGCTGCATCCGTAGCAACGTCATCTGGTGCATAACGTGCTAACTTACTGAAATCTTCCACATACTGGCCTACGGTGCGTCCTCCTTGGCGTAGGTTGCGAAATTCACGCTTCTTCATAGCCATAGCTCCTGCTGAAACATGAGCTGTACGGAAAGCTTGCTGAAACTGGTCCCATGTGACAGTGTCAATAGGGTGCGTGGCTGTATAATTCTCCCACCATGATGCTGCGGGTCCATCAAGCTGATGTGCGGCAAAACGCACTCTTTCCGCATCTGTGCATCCTGCAGTGGTCAACTCCCTTCCAACTTTGCGGAGCCAATCATCTGCAACAATCGGCTCGGTGCTACTGGAAAACACCGGCGGGTTTAGCCTTAAGAAACGGGCTAAGTGATCAACAGGTGGTGGTGGCGGTGGGTTGTTGTTGTTGTTGCCTTGGTTCTGAACTAACACTTGCATCAAGGCATTCTGTTGCTGAATCAACTGGGTGATCTCTGGCGGAAAACAAATCCGGTGTCGCGTCTCGGAGGCATCTGATAGGTTTAGAAAAGATGAGAATTTAGAATAGAATGAGGTCTAGAGAGAAAACACTACCCATATGCTCATGAGACAAATTCAATCAATATCACTCAATCAATCCAAACAAGGCAAAACAATCGATCTAACTAGCGTTACAAAGTGCTTGAGCTATACTACTAAATGGGGGAAAACTACTACTGATATGGTAGTCTACTAAAAATTCTGATCCGTTGAAGACTCCATGATGTCTGCTCCAGCTTCATCAATCCATTCGCCTTCACTTGGTTCCGAGTCGGTGTCGTCGATGATGATGTAGTTATCCGGACAAGTGCATTCGTCGACTTCTGCTTTTGGCACTGGATTTCCCACGAATGATCTAATCTTATTCTCCAGGTCGTCAATCTTCCCTACTAGTGCGTTGATTTCCTCCAAATAGTCTTCGCGTGTAGTCTTGAGTTCTTCTTGGAGTTCCTTGATCTTCGTGAATGCCTTCTTCAGTTCTTCCTTGTCCGTGCATATCTGATTCTCCTGGCGTCGAATATGTTGGTTCTGCTCCTGGATGAAAGCTGCAATTGATCCATCCTTCTTGGTCTTGATCATCTCCCATTGCGCGTCTCGACGTCCACAAATTGATAAATTGTATCCTTAAGCTCCTGGTGATAGACTTCTCCAATGCGTCCCATGGCGATGTGTGCGGCCATGCTCTTCCCTAAACTCCAAGTTGGTGCTTCGAAAACCAATCTCATGGCACTAAACATCCTTCCTGGAATGATAACTTGAATCTTCCAGCTCTCCTCTTCAGGTAATGTAGCGTTGTAGGTTCCGGTGATGCTTGGTATTCCTATGTTCAAGTACTTGGTGACTTCCTTCAAATGTCTTCCAAATGGCGTGTCTTCATCTGGTTGCATGAACTTGCTCCTTGCATTCGCCATTCCTAAAAGAGTAGAAAGTGGAGAGGGGTCAGAAATGAGAAGAGAGAAGTTTTCTAGGGCTTAAGCTTAGTGGTCGTGTCCTATAGTCAGCGTGTGCTCTGATACCAACTTTGTAGCGACCAGACCTCAAATGGCCTGTGCTGCTGTGCACCAGTGTCATCCCTGGATCAGTAATGCTGACACGCACAGTACAAATGGAGGATTTATAACAGAGTAGCAATCACACACTTATTACACCGAATATCTCCAAAGAGATTAAGTATAATAAACATGGCTTAAGGCCATCTAATAACGATAACAGCGGAAGACTTGGAAGATAAGTGAGTCCATCAACTCCAGCGGCATCACTGAGTATAAGACCACGACCTAAGGCACCTTACTCGTCATCTGAAAAGTCTGCAACATGAAACGTTGCAGCCCGAAAACGGGTCAGCACATAGAATATGCTGGCAAGGTAACACATAGAGAGCAATGAACAATAATAATGCTATACTATATGCATTTGTGGCTGGTGGAAAGCTCTATGGTTACAGTTTTGCGAAAAGCCAATTTTATCCTACTGCAAAGGAATAAATTTTATTTAACTATCATGGTGGTTGAAACATTGAGAAGGTACCTCCAACTCAATCCCAATTAAGTATCATCATTAACCCAACAAAATTAATTATAAGTATCACGGTGATGAGATTCAAATGAAAATCCAGGTACTAGATACTCAAGTTGTCCATAACCGGGGACACGGCTAATCATGATCAGTTTGTACACTCTGCAGAGGTTTGTGCACTTTTCCCACAAGACTCGATCGCCTCCGCTTGATTCTCGCACTGCATGATGTTTGAGAAACGGATGACCGAGACACAGTCTTTCAGAAACAGTCACTCTCTACTCTGGATGGACCGGTACACCTACTTTCCCCTACATCTGCTAGTCCACCTCTTCAAGAGATCCTGTAACCTACTCAGCTATGCTAGAGCCCATAATAGCTTGCGGCTGCACACGGAAGTTTCTAGCATGAACAATCTTATGATCCCTTTGAGCCTGGGTGGCGGTCCTTATACAAACAGACAACACTGGGTTCTCCAGGTGCCTCAATCCACCCAGATGTGAGTTTTAGTTGCCACCTTAAGTTGAACCATTATTAAGCACTCACATCTGTCATGAATATCTCTCAAACCCAATCCACGTCTACGAGCATAGCATGGCAATAAAAAAACAACGTAGAAGTAACTCCCGAGGGTTTGATAAGAAAACAGGTAATAGGTACTACCTCAACTACTTCCCAATACCCACAGTTTGATTAGATCCTAATCATGCAATGTGTTTGAGGAAATAGATCTAATGCAATAAAACTGGGTATGAACGGGGTATGATCAAAGTGTTACTTGCCTTGCTGATGATCCGCAAAACCTAGCGAGTCGAAGTAACAAGCGGCACACTCCGGGTACTCTATCGCAAACAAACAAGCATACAATCAGCACTCATCTAATGCACAGGTAAAACTCAAAAGAAAGATCCAACCAGAAAGTTCAACTTAAGAACTCCGGTTTGCAAAAAGAATCAACTCGAAAGAAGCAACGAAAGTCAAACGGCGAAAGAAAGAAACTTCGTTTGCTAATCTGGATCTAGGTCAAATTTTACTGTAGCAAAAACTTGTTTGAGTAGGTTAAACGGAAAGAGAATTTCGAGACGAAACTCTAGGCGCTTGAATCACCTGATTCCGATAAACGAGCGAGAAGTTAAACAGATTCGAAATTTCGATCAGAAATCGAATCTGAGAAAAATAACGAGAAAATCCGACGAAAAAGAAAAACGGACGAACGGTTAAATAACGGACGTTCGTTAACAGAGAAAAACCGACGAACGCGTTCGTTAAAACGAACGGTTCGGTGAACGCTCGTGAAATAAGAAAACCGAAAAAAAACCGATCTAGGGTTTTTTTTTAACAAAAGATTTTTTTCTTCAGAAAACCGGTCAACTCGAACGGCAGTACCTCGTCGGGGCTCGCTCCGGCGAGGGGCTCCGGTGGGCGGGGTTGGCGGCGGGGGTGCGGGGCCCGGGGCGGCGGCTCCGGCGGGCGAGGGGGCGGGGCTCCGGCGCTCCCGGCGGCGAGGGGCGAGGCAAACGGCGGGCGGCGGGGGTGGCTAGATGCGGCGGCGGCGGGCGGCTCCTCCGGCGATGGTGGCGGCGAAAACGGAGGGGGGGCTATATATAGCAAGGGGGGTGCTAGGAGGCTTGGGGAAGGGGTCGGGCTCGGGAGGCGTGCGGGCGGCGGACTCCGGCGGCGCGTCGGCGTGCGGGAGGAGGAAGGCGACGGGGCGGGCCGGCCTGGCTTCGGCTGGGCCTCGGCCCAGTCGGGCAAGCGCGTTTTTTTTAAATATGTTCCGCGGAAAATATTGCGTAGAAAACTAAATAAAAATCAGAAAAATATGAAATAAATTTTCCCCGTCTAGTTAGAAAATCTAGAATAGGGTGAACATTTTCGAAAATCAAAAATAAATATTTTGAAAACATGCATATTTTTAAATGCAATAAAAATTGCAAATAAAATCCAATAAATTCCAAATAATGATTTTAACATTTTTCCTCCAGTATTTCAAATGTTTTGGAGAAGTCATATTTTCTCCTCTCGTTTATTTTTAAAATGAAATATTTTCCCGGAGAGAAAAATAATTAAAATCCCAATCCTCGTTTGAAAATCAAATAAGAAAATTTGAGAAAATCCCCAACTCTCTCCGAGGGTCCTTGAGTTGCTTAGGATCTATCGAGGATTTGTCAAAATGCAATAAAACATGATATGCAATGGTGATCTATGTATAACATTCCAAATAGAAAATTTGGGATGTTACAACAATGTACTCATAGGATATAAGTGAAGCACAAGAGTAAATGACAAACTACTCCAAAAAGATATAAGTGAAGATCAAATGAGTAGTTAAGTAAATGGGTAGCTATTTGAGGACTCTCTTTTATTTGAAAACTTTCAGATCTAAGTATTTTATTAAAACAGCAAGCAAAACAAAATAAAATGGAATTCAAAGAATAGCACACATCATGTGAAGAAGCAAAAACTTAGGCTCAACCGAGGCTAACTGATAATTGTTGATGAAGAAAGGTGGGATGCCTACCAGGGCATCCCCAAGCTTAGATGCTTGACACTTCTTGAAATATTATCTTGGGATGCCTTGGGCATCCACAAGCTTGAGCTTTTGTGTCTCCTTAGTTCCTTTTATACCACGGTTTCCCTAATTTTTAAAAACTTCATCCACACAAAACTCAAGAAAAACTCGTGAGCTAAGTTAGTATAAACCAATGCAATAACCTTATCATTCTCTACTTTAGAAAATCACTAAAATTATAATTTAACATTGCATACTAAATGCCTCTGCATATTTAATACTCCTATCCTCAAATAGAATCATTAAACAAGCAA
This sequence comes from Triticum aestivum, assembly GCF_018294505.1. Taxonomy (NCBI): domain Eukaryota; kingdom Viridiplantae; phylum Streptophyta; class Magnoliopsida; order Poales; family Poaceae; genus Triticum; species Triticum aestivum. The sequence continues at coordinate 253,740,210 of NC_057814.1, read as the reverse complement.
ACATATGCAACCATAACAGCAATAATCTGCCAAAACAGGATAGACAATAAAGGATGCAAGAATATCAATACTTATTTAACTCCAAAAATTCCAAAAATTTACCACATTGTATAAAATTTATCATAGCTTATTATGCAAAAAAATCAATATTTTATCACATTCTGACTTTTCTCAAGAATTCACGCACTAGCGTGCAACTTTCTATTTTCAAACAGCCACATATAGACTTGCAAAATAACATGGCAAAAGCTATACTTGAGATTTTTATTGAAATAGAAGATGCAAAACATTATCTAAATAACAGAAAGAAAATAAAAAGAAAAGAAAATGACGCTCCAAGCAAAAATCATATCATGTGACGAATGAAAATATAGCTTCAAGTGAGGTTACCGATAATATTGAAGACGAAAGAGGAGATGCCTTCCGGGGCATCCCCAAGCTTAGTTGCTTGGATCTTCCTTGAATATTACCTTGGGGTGCCTTGTGCATCCCCAAGCATAGGGTATTTCCACTCCTTATTCTCCTCATATCGATATTTCACCCAAAACTTGAAAACTTCAATCACACAAAACTTAATGGAACTTCGTGAGATAGGTTAGTATGATAAAGACAAATCATTCACTTTGGTAATGCCAAGACAAGATTCATAATTGTTCTCACACAATTCCTACTATACCTTATCATTTCCATAATTTATATTGAGCAATATAAGCCATAGAAACTAGGAAACAAGTAAACTATGCATTGAAAACGGAATCTGTCAAAAATAGAACAGTCCAAAATGATCTAGACAATGACCATAATTCTGTAAGTTCAACAATTATGAAAAAATAGGACAATGGGGGGGATTTTTATATAAATCATGTGTCAAAAATTCAGAATTTTATCACGCTCCAGTGAATTCTAGAAATTCTGCTACTGGACGCAGAAGTTTCTGTTTTTGCACAGAATCAAGTCAACTATCATCCACACTGTCCCAAAGGCTTTTTTTGGCACTTTATTGAAACAAAAGCTATAAAACATGATTACTACAGTAGCTTAATCATCTGATCACACAAAATTAGTAGGTGTAAATGTTGGGTTGTCTCCCAACAGGCGCTTTTCTTTTATGCCTTTTAAGCTAGGCATGATGATTTCAATGATGTTCACATAGAAGTAAAGAATTAAAACATAAAGAGAGCATCATGAATCACATGTTCCTCTCTCATAATAATTTTCAGTAGCATCATGAATGGATTCATCAATATAACTATCACACAAAGCATTCCGTTCATGATCCACAAGCATAGTATTTTTATTACTCTCCACATAAGCAATTTTATTCTCATTCATAATAGTGGGAGTAACATAAGAAACTCGAATACTATAAATTGTTTCCACATTAAAAGAGTAATGTTCAGTAAAAGGATATTCAAAATTATGACAATAATTATCTCTACTTTTTATAACATAAGTATCATCACAATAATCATCATAACTAGCAACTTTGTTCTCATCATAGTCAATTGAACCCTCTTCCGAAATAGTGGAATCATTACTAAATAAAGTCATGACCTCTCCAAATCCAATTTTACCATTATAATAAGATTCAACACCCTCCAAGATAGTGGGATGAATATTAGATAAAGTTGACACTCTTCCAAACCCACTTTCATAAATATTGCAATAATCATTAATAGGAGGCATGCAATCATCATAGCAAATTTGATCATTAAAAGTAGGGGGACTAAAAAGATCATCTTCATTAAGCATAACATCCCCAAGCTTGGGACAAACATTAATTGCAGCAAGTAAATTCTCAAACATGTCGTTCTCATCAAACATAGCAACCCAAGCTCATGGCTTGGCATATCATAAGCATAATCATTCTCATCACTAATAGTATGAATAACACCAATAGTATAACAATTATTATCGTCCTAATTTCCCAAGTTGGTGCCAATTTTTTTTCAAGATTATAAGAAGTATCATTATCTTCCCAATCATAATCATCAACAAGCAATAGAAATAAAAAAATCATCATCAATAGTTCTTTCGGACATTGTGTCATAGACAAAGAAGCAATATCATCACCAAGTGCATCCTCTTCCACAATTATTTTTGATTCGTTTTCATGAGGCACAACAATAATAGGAGCAACATTATTTGGGAGGGATACCTTTTTACCTCTACTCTTTCTTCTTTTCTTCTTGTTCACCACATCATGTGTGTGGGTTTAATTAATTTCTCTAAGCTTCTTATTGATGAGATTGGTTGAATAGGGACTCCTTCTCGTCACCTATTTCATCATGAGAAATAATAGCAGGGAAAGTAGAAAACTTTACCCTTTCATTAGTATTCCTTTTATATTCTATTGGTTTTCCCATCTTTCTATAGTTTGCAATATAAGCATTCTCATTGAAATTTACCATGCAAAACATATGGATTTATTTCAAATTAGTTTCGGCATGGTCTGTGAATATGAATGCTTCAAGCAAACCATTTTTATGTGACAATTCTTCACACCGCAAAAATAAACAAAGTTCATTATAAAGTTCAAGGGTGATCAAGTTATTGCAATATTTGGACATGAGTCGATCATGAAAAAGCATGCATTGGAAATTAAGGTGACCAACTTTATTGCAAAGTTCACAAGTAATAGGATAAAGAGAGCATAATTTAGTAGCAAATCCATCTATCACTTTGAGAGAAAAATTGGTTCTATCATGTTTATGCTTCTTACAAAATCTATCATCCCTATAAGGCATGTCTTCACAAAGTCTTTCCACTCCACAAAAATAGACATGCTTATAAGAAACATTTTTGTCATGACTTGTGCAATCATCATTAGCATTTTGCATATTCATAGAATTAATACTAACAACATTCCAATCATGCTCATCATTCATGCCAATCATTTTATTGAATTCTTCTTCTATCAACTGAGCACAACTTTCCGCTCCATCATTTTCAAGAAAGACATGATAAAGATTAATAATATGAGACCACCTCAATTCCAGTTTTTTTGTAGTTTTCTTTTATAAACCAAACTAGTGATCAAATAAGAAACTAAAAGATTTAATTGCAAGGTCTAAATACATACCTTCAAGCACTCACCTCCTCGGCAACGTTGCTAGAAAAGAGCTTGATGTCTACTACACAACTTGTTCTTGTCTCTCTAGTGTTGTGCAACAAGAGCATTTTCCGTGGATTCCACATTTTCCGCTCATTTTTGGTTGCACGAACCCATTTATGCGTGTGTGTTTCCGTGTACCACTACTTGCTTGGTCTACTTGTTACATTTGCGAATTTGTGAATCTTTTCCAACATTATTGAGTCTCACTAACAATTGCATAAATTTTGTGCCACCATCCTAACCGAGCTCCACTATAAGCTTTATTTGTATAGGTGTGAGAACCGACAAGAATTGGTACCAATTGTGATATTTCCTTGTTACCCATTTGAGTGATCATTTATCCACCCTCAACATCGGTCAAGGTACATTTGGTATAGTTCTTATCTTTCTCCCACTCACACATTTGCTTGGAATGATGGATAGGCCAAGTTCTTCTACCAACCCACTCTTCATCGAGCAAGACGACGACTCGAACACCTACTTCACCAAGAACCAACTATTCGGTGCACGACGAGCTTTGCATCAAGAACAACAAACATTGAGCGACCGCATAGACAATCTCGCCACCGACTTGCGACTCTCCGAGCAACGTACAAGAGACTACTTCTACAAGCTTGACGAACAAAAACAAGAGAACAATGCAAGAATGGACGAGATTCGCGCCTTGTTGGTCAACCGCTCTTCGACCTCGTCATCATATTCAAGACGGAGCCACTCAAGTCGACACTCCTCCGACAAATCAAGTACACCGATGTCGAACACTCTTCGCCAAGCCGCGCGCCAACATCAAGCAAACCGCAATCCTCTACACGACACTGATCATCAAGAGCAACTTTGTGCGCAAGAACATTGACATCACCAAAATCAAGCTACCTTTGCGCAAGCACAAGAAAGGCAACACCAACGCCAACAAGAAGAAAAGCGAGCGCGCCAACACCAAGACGAACAAGATGCCGAGGCACAACGTCAACAACAACAACAACAAGAACAACGTGAATCGTGCCATAGCTGCACGCAACCAGCATACTCGTGAGCAAGAAGAAGCACTTCGCGACGAAGTTCAAGAGAGGATCTATCAAGCATGATTGCACCAACAAGTTCCTCAAGCTCCTCCGAAAGCTCGACAAGAACCACAAGTTCGCCAAGAGCAACAAGACAATGGGAATCCTCCACGTCAAGACCAAGTTGAGGGAGACAATCATCCCCGTCAAGGACGTCATCACCCTCGACCCCAACACAATGAAGAACGCTACGCCAAGCTCAAATTCACCATGCCCAAGTTCAATGGAAGGAATGATCCCGAAGAGTACCTTTCATGGGCATTGAAAGTTGACAAGATCTTTTGTTTGCACAACTATGAGGAAGAGAAGAAGATCGCCATGGAATCCCTTGAATTCCAAGACTATGTCCTCATTTGGTGGGAGCAAGTACTTGAACGCCACGAGGCAAGAGGTGAACCAACCCATCACAACATGGGATCAAATGAAGGATGTCATGAGAGCGCGCTTTGTGCCAACCTACTACAACGGCGACCTCTTGAAGAAACTCCAACTCCTCATGCAAGGAACAAAGACCGTTGAAGAGTACTACAAGGAGATGGAAATTGCCATGATAAGAGCCAATGTCACGGAAGATGATGAGCAAACTATGGCATGTTTCTTGAATGGACTCAATCATCCTATCAACAAGATCACCGACTTCCAACCTTACTCCAACCTCCTTGAGCTAGTGCACCAAGCTACCAAGGCAGAACGTCAAGTGCAAGATGATTTCAAGTACGCCAAGTATTCTTCCAAGAGCTACGGCTTCTCCAACAACCAAGCTTCAACGACTCCAACACCTCCTACACCAAACCTTCTACAAGCAACGACGACAAGTCTAGTTATAAGAAAACTTCGACATCTTCAAGTCGTCCTCCTACTACAAGCAACTTCAAGCCGAGAGCTTCATCATCATCTACTCCAACCGATGAGACCATCAAGACAAGTTCAATCAAGTGCTTCACATGTGGCGGCAGAGGCCACAAGTCCTTCGAGTGTACCAACAAGCGCACCATGATCCTCAACAACGACGGAACCTATGACTCCATGAGTGAAGAGGAATTGGACGCCCTTGAGAAAATGGCCATGCACCGGCAAGTGAATGAAGATGAAGATGATCAAGTATTTTGTGACGAAGATTCGAGCCCCACTCTTGTTGTCTCCAAGGTCTTGACTCTTCAACATCACCAAGACAAAGACCAAAGATGCCATATCTTCCACACGAAGGCGGACATCAATGGAAGGTCCGTGAAGGTCATCATCGATGGAGGGAGTTGCCATAACTTGGCGAGTGAAGAACTATGCTCCAAGCTCCAATTGGTCAAGATGAAGCACCCGCATCCCTACAAGGTCCAATGGCTAAGAGACTCCGGCACTATCCAAGTAGAACATATGGTGCAAGTTTCCTTCAAGATCGGAGCATATGAAGTTACTTTGGAGTGTGATGTCGTTCCGATGTCCGTTTGCCACCTCCTTCTTGGACGACCATGGCAATTTGACCGAGGCGTCATCCACAATGGGCGTGCCAATCACTATAGCTTCAAGATGAAGGGAAAGGAGTACGTGCTATGACCTATGTCACCAAGTCAAGTGATCACCGACAAGCAAGCCACCCAAAAGAGAGTGAGCGCCACAAGCCCAAATTGAGTGCCTCCACGATGAGCGACAAGAAAAACTTAGTGCTATTTGCCACCAAAAGTGAGATGAGAGAAGTGTGTGAGAACCCATCAAGATTTTTGCACTATGTCCTTTTGTGCAAGGACGAGGCACCAAAAACTAACACCTCTCACAATCTACCTTTAGTGTTATCTTCTTTATTGCAGGAATTCCAAGATGTATTCCTCGACGAGCTACCTCCAGGTTTACCTCCCCTTCGAGGCATCGAACACTGCATCGACCTCATCCACTACAAAAAAATACACTTATGTGATGATACGTGTTTGTCACAGTAGGTCACGTTTTCTGTCATGCATGTACATCCATGACAATTTTATGATAGAATCAGGATAGTCATACCTGTGCTGTCGTAGAAGTGTTTCATGACATTACCAAAATTATCATCACGGAAGTGTCCACTTCCATGACCATAAATCACGCGTCATAGAAGTGCTTTCGTCAAAGGTGACCGACACGTGGCATCCACCATAACGGGACGCCGTTAAGCTATCGGGTCCGGTTGTGGATCCGATAACCTGTTAATAGCCCGGACCAATGGGAAATTTCCACGTGTAAAATTCTGATTGGCCGGAGGAAACACGTGTCAGCTCGTCAGTGGGTTAGATAGGTGCCTATGATATGTCGACACGTGCGACGGCCCACCACTGGCCCATTTAGCTTACAAAGGCCGGCCCGTTTGACTTGGTCAAAAGATAGCGGGCTGGCCCATGAAAAGCCTGTTAACGGTCTCTTCGAAAATAGCCCATTTTACGGCCCGGTAACTCACCGTCCGTCAGGGCCTACACGAAATCGGCCCAACAACGTCGTGTGGGCCATCGAATATAACACCAGCCCATTTCCCTTTTGGCCCATGTATGGCCCACGACGTCTTTCGGCCCATATGAGGCCTTCGTATCTTTAGGCCCTTTAGAGGCCCACGGTGACTCTAGTCCATAATGAACAGTAAATTCCTTTGTACCCGTTAACGGCCCATGATTCACATGGGACGTTTCCAGCCCATGTTAGCTTTTCGCCTACTGATGGCCCATACGTTCTTGGGCTCCTTTCCGGCCCTCGATTACTTCCAGCCCGTTACTGGCCTGTTCCCCTAATGGGCCAAATTCGGCCCGTGGCAAGAGCCGGCCCGTTTCTGGCCTGTTAACCCGTTGCGCCATTTCCAGCCCGTCCTATATTCTGGCCCATTAATGACCTGTTATGCCTGTGACAGAATTAAGCCTTTGCTGTCCTCCGGCCTGTTAATGGCCCGTTACCGTGCTGGGCCAATACCAATTACGCCCATTTACGGCCCATGTAGACCCATTTATCCGACGGCCTGATGTCTACTACACAAACTTCTTCTTTTAGACGTTGTTGGGCCTCCAAGTGCAGAGGTTTGTAGGACGGTAGCAAATTTCCCTCAAGTGGATGACCTAAGGTTTATCAATCCGTGGGAGGCGTAGGATGAAGATGGTCTCTCTCAAGCAACCCTGCAACCAAATAACAAAGAGTCTCTTGTGTCCCCAACACACCCAATACAATGGTAAATTGTATAGGTGCACTAGTTCGGCGAAGAGATGGTGATCCAAGTGCAATATGGATGGTAGATATAGGTTTTCGTAATTTGAAAATATAAAAACAGCAAGATAACAAGTGGTAAAAGTGAGCGTAAACGGTATTACAATGCTAGGAAACAAGGCCTAGGGTTCATACTTTCACTAGTGCAAGTTCTCTCAACAATAATAACATAATTGGATCATATAACTATACCTCAACATGCAACAAAGTGTCACTCCAAAGTCACTAATAGCGGAGAACAAAAGAAGAGATTATGGTAGTGTACGAAACCACCTCAAAGTTATTCTTTCCAATCAATCCGTTGGGCTATTCCTATAAGTGTCACAAACAACCCTAGAGTTCGTACTAGAATAACACCTTAAGACACAAATCAACCAAAACCCTAATGTCACCTAGATACTCCAATGTCACCTCAAGTATCCGTGGGTATGATTATACGTTATGCATCACACAATCTCAGATTAATCTACTCAACCAACACATAGAACCTCAAAGAGTGCCCCAAAGTTTCTACCGGAGAATCAAGACGAAAACGTGTGCCAACCCCTATGCATAGGTTCATGGGCGGAACCCGCAAGTTGATCACCAAAACATACATCAAGTGAATCACGTGATATCCCATTGTCACCACAGATACGCACGGCAAGACATACATCAAGTGTTCTCAAATCATTAAAGACTCAATCCGATAAGATAACTTCAAAGGGAAAACTCAATCCATTACAAGAGAGTAGAGGGGGAGAAGCAACATAAGATCCAACTATAGTATCAAAGCTCGCGATACATCATGATCATATCACCTCAAGAACACAAGAGAGAGAGAGAGAGATCAAACACATAGCTACTGGTACATACCCTCAGCCCCGAGGGTGAACTACTCCCTCCTCGTCATGGAGAGCACCGGGATGATGAAGATGGCCACCGGTGAGGGTTCCCCCCTCCGGCAGGGTGCCGGAACAGGGTCCCGATTGGTTTTTTGTGGCTACAGAGGCTTGCGGCGGCGGAACTCCCGATCTATTCTGTTCCCCGAAGGTTTTAGGGTATATGGGTATATATAGGAGGAAGAAATATGTCAGGAGAGCCATGAGGGGCCCACGAGGGTGGAGGGCGCGCCCAGGGGTGTGGGCGCGCCCCCTGCCTCGTGCCTCCCTCATTTCTTTCCTGATGTGCACTCCAAGTTTCCTGTATTGCTTTCCTTCCAAAAATAACTTTTCCGAAGGTTTCATTCCGTTTGGACTCCGATTGACATTCCTTTTCCGCGAAACACTGAAACAAGGGAAAAACAGAAACTGGCACTGGGCTCTGGGTCAATAGGTTAGTCCCAAAAATAATATAAAAGTGCATAGTAAAGCCCAATAAACATCCAAGATGGATAATATAATAGCATGAATACTTCATAAATTATAGATACGTTGGAGACGTATCAGCATCCCCAAGCTTAATTCCTGCTCGTCCTCGAGTAGGTAAATGATAAAAGAAATAATTTATGAAGTGTGAATGCTAGCAGATGCATAAGTTTGATCAATGATAATTGCAATCACCTTTTCTAGCCTCATTATATGTCATAACGGTAGCTCATATCATAAAACTTTGCATGATCAAGTAACAAACTATTCACATGTTAAAGTATATATCATAAACTTTCTTGAAAACCAACAAACCATGTTATTAGTCATCAAACAATTACAATTCATCTTATTTTTAGGAAGAGTCTATGTTAGAGCTTTGATTCAGCAAACTTCACATACTCAACTATCATTTAGTCTTCCATGATTGCTACCACTCAAAGCATATTTTTAGAAAAAATAGTATTCATCGAACACAGAGAAAGATAGGGGCTTAATGTTTCGCCTCACAACCTTTTACCTCAAGGGTAACGTCAACAATAATAATTCATGATCAAATATATTTGAATGGCCATATATGCTCAGATCTTTCCATCACATGATGCTTGCCAACTAAAGAGTAGGTTTGAATGAGAAGGAATACTACTGAATCTTGCATAAAAGTATAATATAGGCCCTTCGCAGAGGGAAGCAGGGATTTGCAGAGGTGCCAGAGCTCGAAGCAAAAACAGAGATGAAAATAATTTTGAGAGGTATGCTTTCATTGTCAACATAACGACCAAGAGTTCCCAATATCTTCCATACTACATACATTATAGGCGGTTCCCAAACAGAAGGGTAAAGATTTTTACTCCCCCTCCACCAACAATCATCAATCCATGGCTTGCCTGAAACAACGGGTGCCTCCAACTAACTTCAAACCTGGGGGAGTTTTGTTTGCAATTATTTTTGAATTGATTTTGATCTTTTGATCATGGGACTGGGCATCCCAGTTACCACCATTTTCTCATGAATGATGAGCGAGTCCACTCATCGTGAGAATAACCCACCTAGCATGGAAGATACTGCTAACCCTAGTCGCTACATGAGCGATTCGGGCATACAAAACAGATTATTATTTGAAGGTTTAGAGTTTGGCACATGCAAATTTACTTGGAACGGCAGGTAAATATCGCATATAGGTAGATATGGTGGACAGTCATGGAAGAAACTTGGTTCAAGGAATTTGGATGCACAAGCAGTATTCCCGCTTAGTACAGATATTTTGGCTAGCAAAGGATTCTAAATAGCAAGCACCACATGTTAGAGGATCCATAACAATATAACTTCTATACAAATATACCCAAGCATAACTCATTATGTTGTCTTCCTTGTCCAACTTCAACTAATTTTCTCAGGTTTGAAAATAATTAATGGGGATCACAATCATAGAAGATGTCCAAGATAGTATATTTATATGTGAAATCTCTCTTCCTTCAATATTCTTTCATGAATTGTTCAAGTGACCAATACAATGTTTGCTAACCTTCAAAAATTTTACCACCTCTACTTCTTATATGTGAAGGCATTACTCCCCATGGGATAAGCATATGAACATATATAATTTCAGATTTATGACATTCAAATCATTCAAACATTTACTCATAGGATATAAGTGAAGCACACGAGTAAATGACAAACTACTCCAAAAAGATATAAGTGAAGATCAATGAGTAGTTAAATAATTATGTAGCTATGTGAAGACTCTCTCTCATTTAAGAATTTCAGATCTTGATACTTTATTCAAACAGCAAGCAAAACTAGAGAAAATAAAATGACGCTCCAAGCAAAACACATATTATGTGGTAAATAAAAATATAGCTCCAAGTAAAGTTACCGATGAACGAAGACGAAAGAGGGGATGCCTTCCGGGGCATCCCCAAGCTTAGACGCTTGGTTATCCTTGAATATTACCTTGGGGTGCCTTGGGCATCCCCAAGCTTAAGCTCTTGCCACTCCTTATTCCATAGTCCATCGAATCTTTACCAAAAACTTGAAAACTTCACAACACAAAACGTAACAGAAAACTCGTAAGCTCCGTTAGTACAAGAAAATAAATCACCACTTCAAGGTACTGTAATGAACTCATTCTTTATTTATATTGGTGTTAAACCTACTGTATTCCAACTTCTCTATGGTTTATAAACTATTTTACTAGCCATAGAGTCATCAAAATAAGCAAACAACACACGAAAAACAGAATCTGTCAAAAACATAACAGTCTGTAGTAATCCGTATCAAACGTATACTTATGGAACTCCAATAATTCTAATATAAATTGGTGGACCTGAGGAATTTGTCTAGTAATAATCTGCAAAAAGAATCAACTAAATATCACTCTCCAGTAAAATTGTTTAGCTAATCTCGTGAGCACTAAAGTTTTTTTTACAGCATGATCATAAAGACTTCACCCAAATCTTCCCAAAGGTTCTACTTGGCACAAACACTAATTAAAACACAATACCACATCTAAACAGAAGCTAGATGGATTATTTATTCCTAAACAGAACAAAAAATCAATAAACTAAAATAAAATTGGGTTGCCTCCCAACAAGCGCTAACATTTAACGCCCCTAGCTAGGCATGATGATTTCAATGATGCTCGCATAAAATATAAGAATTGAAACATAAAGAGAGCATCATGAAGAATATGACTAGCACATTTAAGTCTAAACCACTTCCTATGCATAGGGATTTTGTGATAAAACAACTTATGGGAACAAGAATCAACTTGCATAGGAAGGTAAAACAAGCATAACTTCAAGATTTTAAGCACATAGAGAGGAAACTTGGTATTATTGCAATTCCTACAAGCATATGTTCCTCCCTCATAATAATTTTCAGTAGCATCATGAATGAATTCAACAACATAACCAGCACCTAAAGCATTCTCTTCATGATCTACAAGCATAGAAATTTTACTACTCTCCACATAAGCAAAATTCTTCTCATTCGGAATAGTGGGAGTATCATAAGAGACTTGAATACTATAAATTGTTTCCACATTAAAAGAGTAATGTTCAGAAAAAGGGTAATCATAATCATGACAAGTTTTATAAATATAATCACCACTACCTTTATAGCATAAGTTTCATCACAATAATCATCATAAGTAGCAACTTTGTTCTCATCATAATCAATTGAAACCTCTTCCGAAATAGTGGATACATTACTAAATAAAGTCATGACCTCTCCAAATCCACTTTCATAAATATTATATGATTCCACATCCTCCAAAATAGTGGGATCATTACTTCCTAAAGTTGACACTCTTCCAAACCCACTTTCATAAATATAATCATCATAAGTAGGAGGCATGCTATCATCCTTATAAATTTGCATATCAAAACTTGAGAGACTAAAAATATCATCTTCATTAAATGTAGCATCCCCAAGCTTGGGACAAACATTAATTGCAGCAAAAATATTCTCAAAAACATCATCTTCATCAAACATAGCATCCCCAAGCTTGGGCCTTTTCATATCATAAGCATAGTCACTCTCATCATTAATAGTATGGACAGCACCAATAGTATAGCAATTATCATATTCTTCCAAGAAAGTGCCAAAAAGATTTTCAAGATCATAAGAAGTATCATTATCTTCCCAATCATAATCATCACAACAAGCAATAGGCATAACGAGATCATCATCAAGTGCATCATCTTCCACAATTATTTTTGATTCATTTTCATGAGGCACAACAATAATAGGAGCAACATTATTTGGTAGAGATATCTTTTTACCTCTCTTCATTTTTCTTTTCTTCTTCTTCACCACATCATGTGTGGGTTCAATCCTCTTTTTGGAGCTCGTTATAAATGAGATTGGTTGAATAGAAGGCTCCTCCTCGTTACCTGATTCATCATAGGAAATAATAGGAGGATATTGGGAAGTCTCTTCCCTTTCATTAGTATTCTCTTCATCTTCTACTTCTTTTCTTTTCTTTATTTAATTGGCAATATAAGGATTTTCAATGCAATTCACTGCACAATACATATAAATTTCCTCTAGATCAAAACCAAGAAGTTTATCACGGGCAAGATAGTTAGTTATACGTTTCATTTATTCGTAACCCATAAGCAAACTAAGTTCATTATAATGTGCAAGGGAAATCAAGTCATCACAATTTTTGGAAACGATTAGATCATGAAACAATTTGCATCGGATAGTTAAATGACCACGTTCATTGCAAAGTTCACAAGTATGGCCAAGAAAATTTAAATTTTCAGCACAAACATCTAGCCTTTCTTGCAACAATTTAGTTTCTAAATGCTTATGCCTCTTGCAATATCTATCTTCCCTATTTGGTGTGTACTTGCAAACCCAATGCACTCCACAAAAATTGACATGTTTATTGGAGACATTTTCATCATAACTAGAGCAATCATCATTAGTAGAATGGATATTCAAGGAGTTCATACTAACAACATTGCAATCATGCTCATCATTCAAAGATTTAGTGCCAAACATTCTAATGCATTCTTCCTCTAACATTTTGGAACAATTTTCCTTTCCATCACACTCACGAAAGATATTAAAAAGATGAAGCGTATGAGGCAAACTCAATTCCATTTTTTATAGACTAGACTAGTGATAAAACAAGAAACAAAAAGATTTGATTGCAAGATCTAAAGATATACCTTCAAGCACCCACCTCCCCGGCAACGGCGCCAGAAACTGCTTGATGTCTACTACACAACCTTCTTCTTGTAGACGTTGTTGGGCCTCCAAGTGCAGACGTTTGTAGGACAGTAGCAAATTTCCCTCAAGTGGATGACCAAAGGTTTATCAATCCATGGGAGGCGTAGGATGAAGATGGCCTCTCTCAAGCAACCCTGCAACCAAATAACAAAGAGTCTCTTGTGTCCCCAACACACCCAATACAATGGTAAATTGTATAGGTGCACTAGTTCGGCGAAGAGATGGTGATACAAGTGCAATATGGATGGTAGATATAGGTTTTTGTAATCTGAAAATATAAAAACAACAAGATAACAAGTGGTAAAAGTGAGTGTAAACGGTATTACAATGCTAGGAAACAAGGCCTAGGGTTCATACTTTCACTAGTGTAAGTTCTCTCAACAATAACAACATAATTCGATCATATAACTATCCCTCAACATGCAACAAAGAGTCACTCCAAAGTCACTAATAGCGGAGAACAAAAGAAGAGATTATGGCAGGGTACGAAACCACCTCAAAGTTATTCTTTCCAATCAATCCGTTGGGCTATTCCTATAAGTGTCACAAACAGCCCTAGAGTTCGTACTAGAATAACACCTTAAGACACAAATCAACCAAAACCCTAATGTCACCTAGATACTCCAATGTCACCTCAAGTATCCATGGGTATTATTATACGATATGCATCACACAATCTCAGATTCATCTATTCAACCAACACATAGAACCTCAAAGAGTGCCCCAAAGTTTCTACCGGAGAATCAAGACGAAAATGAGTGCCAACCCCTATGCATAGGTTCATGGGCGGAACCCGCAAGTTGATCACCAAAACATACATCAAGTGAATCACGTGATTTCCCATTGTCACCACAGATACGCACGGCAAGACATACATCAAGTGTTCTCAAATCATTAAAGACTCAATCCGATAAGATAACTTCAAAGGGAAAACTCAATCCATTACAAGAGAGTAGAGGGGGAGAAGCAAAATAAGATCCAACTATAGTAGCAAAGCTCGCGATACATCAAGATCGTATCACCTCAAGAACACGAGAAAGAGAGATCAAACACATAGCTACTGGTACATACCCTCAGCCCTGAGGGTGAACTACTCCATCCTCGTCATGGAGAGCGCCGGGATGAAGAAGATGGCCACCGGTGAGGGTTCCCCCCTCCGGCAGGGTGCCGGAACAGGGTCCCGATTGGTTTTTGGTGGCTACAGAGGCTTGCGGTGGCGGAACTCCCGATCTATTCTGTTCCCCGAAGGTTTTAGGGTATATGGGTATATATAGGAGGAAGAAATACGTCAGGGGAGCCACAAGGGGCCCACGAGGGTGGAGGGCGCGCCCAGGGGGTGGGCGCGCCCCCCTGCCTCGTGCCTCCCTCGTTTCTTTCCTGACGTGCACTCCAAGTTTCCTGTATTGCTTTCCTTCCAAAAATAACTTTTCCGAAGGTTTCATTCCGTTTGGACTCCGTTTGATATTCCTTTTCCGCGAAACACTGAAACAAGGGAAAAAACAGAAACTGGCACTGGGCTCTGGGTCAATAGGTTAGTCCCAAAAATAATATAAAAGTGCATAGTAAAGCCCAATAAACATCCAAGATGGATAATATAATAGCATGAATACTTCATAAATTATAGATACGTTGGAGACGTATCACGGCCCGAGGCCCACCGATTCTACGGCCATGTTGGAGGCCCATTTAAAGACGGCCCGTAGGAGGCCCATGGATCCTATGGCCCGTAGCAGGGTCAAGGTTACCACAGTCCGTATATGGCCCATGGTTGTTGTGGCCACTAGCAAACCAGGGAAAAAGAAGACTAGGAAATAAATAAGCCCGACACTAACGCTAGGCTATTAAGGCGATTGCACAGATTACATCCACTGGGCATCAAAGATCGCCACCAGTGCAAATATAGGGAAGACCCTACACTATACAAAAATGGCTTGTTGTTTTCTTCAGCCGGTGGCTGGACGTTAAGAACAAATTTTATATCACAACAAAACAAATTACAACTATAAAACAAAAGGAAGGTTGGCATAAAAGTTAACAGTCTGGCAGATAAATGCACCACCAGAAGTTCAGAAGCTCGGTTCATTTGACCTGACTGTTATATTTTCATGTTGTATTTTCCGATGGAGCACCATAACCTTCGCCTTCATTTCTCCTAGGCTCCTGAACAACATAGCAAATGTCTGATAGTCTGGTTTCAAAACCATGCATATCTTGACGAGATCGAACAATGTCTGTCCTTGTTTCACAAAGGGTCTCTGTTAGGGAACGGACTTGTGTCTGGAGTGCAGATATAACATTGTTTTGAGCTTGCATATCTTGATCATGAGGTAGTTTGGATGAGATTGCCTTAACAACCAACCCAGTATTACGCAGGAACTTGCTTTTGGCACTGTTAGTGGACAGGTACTGACCCACTGCAGCAAGAGCTGACATTGCGGTTATAGTTGCCTCGCCACCTTCAGAAGGTGGCAGTTCCGCCATTTTTTCCATAGCTTGCTGAAAAGTTGAGTTTTTACATTAGTAGTACCAGAACAGAAGATATTAAGGAGGCAACAAAACCAAACAAAATAGCTTTGGTCTATATACAGAACTTATTCTGGTGAACCCATGTAAAATATTAGTTGTATTTTACTGCAAAGTACATAATAAAACCAGGTTCCAAACATATGATCATGTACCATGGCTAATGTATTGTCTATTTCTTCACATTGTATTGACAGCTAAGGATAAAGAGACAAAGTTTATAATACGGTAAGCATAGTATGACATCATTCATATCACAAAACAACTGAGAACAGACAAATAGGCAATTGTAACGTTATGTGGGCAAGTCCAGCACGGAACTAGATTATAGGTCAAGATCAAAGGAACATACGTTAAACCTTGTAATTTGCAATGATACGCTAAGACAATTGTGTATAAAATTTAAAAGAGTAATAGACATTGGCTGCAAACCATGTAGTTCAAGGCACAAGTCAGAATAAGTAGTAGTTAAAAGGCATGAGGATTAAGGACTTACAACATCGGCTTTGACTGGTGTAGTCATGCCCTTCGTCTTGCTGGTGTGACAGTCCTTGAAGATTTCCACAACATTTTGTTCAGGTACTTTTTGGTCCTTGCGGGCTTTCCTCTGCATTTGGAACAAGTCAATATAGATCTGATAATATGGTACAATGAAAAGAGTGAAACACCAGCTAATTACAAGAGCCTCGCAGTGTGCAATATAGCTATGAGATCCTGTCGTCTGTTGGAATTTCACTTTCGTACGGTTGGCCTTGTTCTTTGAACAGTTCACCTACAAGAAGATAGATTTGTGTGGCACATGCGTAAATAGGACTTCAACATGTGATCTGATCACATATATATAATGTACCTGATACTTCAGATCAGACTAGTGTTTAACCAGGCCTCTCCAGTCTTCATCCGATATATTTTCCACTGGGATGTTTGGGCAAGTTCACTATTAGCCTTGCCTTCAAAGTGAGTTTTCCTCAAGTTATAACGATATTGTCGCAGAGCAGACTTGAAAACATGGGTGCAAGCTTGTCTGGTTGCATCATCTTCGCTATCCAACTTGAACCTCATCTGTTGGAAATTATGGGAGTCTCATTATTAGCAACCTAGAAAGTATTGGACAGAGGAAGACAATATTACTAGTTTCCATACATAACCATACTTACAGATAAATGGTCGAGGAAGGTGTTGAACTGGGTTTCGTCTTTGTCATTCTTGTACTGAATCCATGTTGGGAGGATACGTACATCACACCTAACGGCAACCGTTGCCTCTGATACTAACTTGGCTGACTCTGTAGCATCACGTGGCCTTTTTAAACCTGCCTCAAAACGGATCTCCATTCTTCCTCCTCTAGATTTAGTTAACCTATCGAGCATGTTTCCTCTTGCGCCTAAGTGCTAGTCCAACAACGAACATAGGAAGTGTTAGTGTACATCTGTAGGATCGGAAGTATGTCTAGAGGGGGGGTGATTAGACTACTTGACCAAATAAAAAACTAGCCTTTTCCCAATTTTAAGTCTTGGCAGATTTTAACAACTTAGCACAAGTCAAGTAATCAATCTACACATGCAATTCTAAGAGTATAGTAGCGGAATGTAAAACAATTGCATATGAAGGTAAAGGGAGGAGTTTGAGGGAGCAAATGTAATGTAGACACGGAGATTTTTTGCGTGGTTCCAATAGGTGGTGCTATCGTACATCCACGTTGATCGATACTTCAACCCACGAAGGGTAATGGTTGCACGAGTCCATGGAGGGCTCCACCCACGAAGGGTCCATGAAGAAGCAACCTTGTCTATCCCACCATGGCCATCGCCCACGAAGGACTTGCCTCACTAGGGTAGATCTTCACGAAGTAGGCGATCTCCTTGACCGTACAAACTCCTTGGTTCAACTCCACAATCTTGACGGAGGCTCCCAAGTGACACCTAACCAATCTAGGAGACACCACTCTCCAAAAGGTAATAGACGGTGTGTTGATGATGAACTCCTTGCTCTTGTGCTTCAAATGATAGTCTCCCCAACACTCAACTCTCTCTCATACGATTGGATTTGGTGGAAAGATGATTTGAGTGGAAAGCAACTTGGGGAAGGCTAGAGATCAAGATTTATGTGGTTGGAATGGAATATCTTGACCTCAACACAAGTGTAGGTGGTTCTCTCTCAGAAAATGTATGTTGGAAGTGTAGGCATGTTCTGATGGCTCTCTCCATGAATGAAGAGTGGGTGGAGGGGTATATATAGCCTCCACACAAAATCTAACATTACACACAATTTACCAAACTCGGTGGGACCGAATCAGAAAACTCGGTCAGACCAATTTAGTTCATAATGTGACCGTTAGGCATTTTGGTGGGACCGACATGTCAACTTGGTGGGACCGATTTCATTAGGGTTAGGGCATAACGTAAGCTCGATGAGACCGATTACATAAACTCGGTGGGACCGATTTTGGTAATAAGCAAACAGAGAGTTGGTCAGGCAAACTCGGTGGGACCGATTCTCTCATTTCGGTTGGACCGAAACATTACGAAGGGGAAATAGAGAGTTTGCATTGCGAACTCGGTGGGACCGATCGTTCATCTCAGTTAGAGCGAAACGTTACGAAGGGAAACAGAGAGTTTGCAATCCCATCTCGATGAGACCGAGATCCCTATCGGTGAGACCGAAGTGACTAGGGTTTGTGGCAATAGCTATGTCAACAGAACTCGGTGGCGCCGGATAGAAAGTTTCGGTAGGGCCGAGTTTAACTTTTGGTTTGGGACATATGTGGATATGACAAAGTGGTTGAGGTTTTTGGAGCATATCACTAAGCATTTTGAGCAAGAACCTCATTAAGCAACACCTCATCCCCTTTTAATAGTATTGGCTTTTCCTATGGACTCAATGTGATCTTGGATCACTAAAAGTAAAATGTAGAGTCTTGAGCTTGAGCCAACATGTGTCCTTAGCATTTTGAGGGGTCCACATTCCTAATCCATGCCATGCCAATCATTGAGCTTTCCTGAAATATTTATCTTGAGATAGCATTAGCTCAATGAGCTATATGTTGTTAGTAATTACCAAAACCACCCAGGGATAGTTGCACTTTCAATCTCCCCCTTTTTGGTAATTGATGACAACATATAGATCAAAGCTTCGCCAAATGATAATAAGATTGAAATACATCGTCGCTTTGAGAAGTATGTGATAAGCAAGAGCTCCCCCTAAATTTGTGCATTATTTAAAATTTGCTTTTGAATGCAAATGCACAATCAATAAGGATCATGGGTCACTCTTCCATGTCACATACATCTTGGTGGAGCGCTCAAAATGATAAACATTAAAAACATGCACTCATCACCAAATAAAGTGAATGATCATATAGAGATATAAAAGGTAATATCATCCAAGCAAGCATTAAAGTAGCATATGATCAATCACATGACCACACAAGTATCTCACACAGGCACACAATAAAAAGTTCAACCAAAAGCAAAGAAGCAAAACACTCTCTCGAAGCCTATGATCTATACATATTTCTCCCCCTTTAGCAACAAGTTACCAAAAAGTTCAAATATGCATAGTGCTATGCGTCTCTCAGGCTTGGTCTTCGGGAGGTGGTGTAGAGAGAACTCCAAGGACGAAGGCATCAATTGATGTAGTTGGAGCTTGTGGAGTGGCTGCTGGAGGTGGCACTGGAGCTGTGGCTGCCGGTGCTGATGTTGTTGCTCTTGTATCTGGCATTGGCACTGCAGCAGACCTCTGACCTCTAGGCACTCGCTGAAATGCATCAGTAGTTGCCTTCCCTCTCTTCTCTTCTGCTTCCTCCTAAAGCTGCTCAACTGTTGTTTGAATCTCAGTTACCTTCAGATCAAGATCATAAAATTTGGTTTCTATGAACCTCTCCAAGCTCTCCTGGTTTTGAGTCAGGGTGGCCAAGCCCTTCTCAATTCTCAGTGTAGACTAGATCAGATATGCAAGTTAATCTTGCTTGCTCTTCAGGAAAACTTGAGATGCCTCTTAACCACTTGGCATCTTGGCAGCTTTCTCAGCCTTTGCTTTGGCTCTCTTCTCCTGTGCTTGAGCTGATGATGGTTCCTCCTCATTCATCACTACAGTGTTGTCTTCAAAATCAGGATATTAGGGTAGATGCTCCTTATCCAACAGATATGTTCTTGTGCCCATCTTGGATTTGATGAGCTCTTGAATGTGTGGAGCATACCCACAACTTCTCTTCTGGTCAGCAGCTGTCCTCTTGATTGTCTCTACAATCAGACTCATGACCTTGAACTTCTGAGGGACATCAAAAAGCTGTAGCAGGTTGATAGAATGCCCTCTGATCATCTTGTGATCTCCTGAATTGGGTAGCAGAGTGTGCCTAAGGATTGTGTTGATGGTAGGCAGACCAGACAACAAGTAATGTACTGATCCAAGCTTGTGAGTCTCCAAAGCTTTATCTGGGATCTCCTTGTACATGTTTGCCATAGTGTTGTGTTCCTTCTTCTTCGTGGCATACACATCCAAGTCATCTTCATGTTCTTCTGGGGCATTTATTAGCTTGGCCCATTCTTCAACAGTGGACTGGTACCTAGTACCTTCTGACATCCAAACTATCCTCCCATCTGGATAGAAGTGAGTAGTGGAGTAAAACTGCATAATCAGCTCATCATTCCATTTTGTGAGCTTCTGCCCAACAAATTTGTCAACTCCACATGCTTTGAAGCTGTCATAAACTCCTGGAAAGTGATCTTCTTCCTCCTTGATGTATTCCCAATCAACCCATCTCATGTCACATACAATTGGCTTCTTGTCAAGCAAAATTGTTTCATAGAAGTCTTCTTGTTCCTTTGTATGAAACCTGTAGTCAACTACAGTCCTCCTCCTCACAGCATAAGGATCAGACTGTCTCCACAATCTCAGCCCAACATCCTTTCTGATGTGCATGTCCTCCGCCACTGGATGAGCATCATTGTGGTCTGGAATCTTGGGTTTCAATTTCCTCAAAACAAGAGAATCGTCATCCTTCTCTTCAGCTTGAGGCACTGGGCCTTGTTCTTGTTTTGAGCAGGAATACTTCTGGTGTTCCTCTTGGGCTTAGGAGGTTTCTGAGCTTGAGCTTTGGGAGCAGACTTGGGCTTTGATGGAGCAGCCCATGCCTTTATAGCATCTCCCATAAGCTTTTGAGCTTTGGGTGCTGGTGCAGCATCCTCTTCTTCTTCTTCATCTTCAGAGGGATCTCTCATCATGGAGGGCTTGCCAATGACTCTGGAAATGGTCTTCTTGACCCTCTCCTTCCTCTTCTTGCCTTCTCCACCTTCTTTGGGTTCAAGAGTGAACTCCATTGTCTCTTGAGTGGAGGCTCTGGCCTTAGACATAGGAATTCTCTTTGCTGGTGCCTTCTTATTCATCCCTGGCTTAACTGCAGCAGCTGTGCCATACTCCTTTTTCAGCACCTTCTTCTTGGAGCTTACTTCCTCCTCAGTAGCCACATAGTCCTCATCCTCTGAATCTGAGGTTCTCTTCTTCCTGGATCTGGTGGCTGCCTTTGGCTAGTTACTTGGAGTGCTCTTGCTGCCATCATCAGAAGTGCTTGAGGGATCTGAACACTCACTCAGCTGCACATGTTCCTCAGACTTGTTCTGACTATCACTCTGATCAGACATCTTTGCAAACTTACTGACAGTAGACCCTATGAATAGATGTAGATGAGGTAGAGTGGATGAGCATCACAAAGTGCAGAGATTTTGCAAAACAGATGACTTAAAAACTTAGTTTTAGTTCTCCACATAAAGCATTTCGGAGCTACCGATTTGTAAACTCGGTGATACCGAAGCAATTTTTGGAGCCTAAACATGTGAACTCGGTCAGACCGAGTCACAGTTCGGTGGCACCGAGACTGCTAGGGTTTCACAGAGAATCGAGCTCGGTCACACCGATTTGCAGTTTTCGGTCAGACCGAAAATCGCAAGTGCTATGGCCTAAGCCAAATTGGTGAGACCGATTTCTACAACTCGGTCGGTTCGAGATGAGTTCGGCGGAGATCTAACCCCAAATTTTCAAATCAAATCTAGCCTAAAGGATGTTTTCAGTGGATAGAGTGTTTGCATATGTGGTAAGGATCATGGCAAAACAATGTGCTATGAATCAGAGGCAAAAGAATAGCATAAAAGGTCAAACCCATACCCTAGTTCTGGGGGAGTTTGCTACGGCGATAACGGCGGAGCAGATTTCTGTTGACGGCAATGGAAACCAGTGGCGGGAGGTCGCTGGCGGCGAGGAGACGATCCGGAGACCCGAGGAGGCAGAGCAGGACACATGCGCGGGCTTAGGAGTTTGAAGAAATTTCCAAAATCTCACCTGTGGGTATATATATCCCGACCCTGTTGGTGTGACCGAGTGGAACAACTCGGTGGCACCGAGATGCAGAATCGCAAGCGGTTACTGCAACTCGGTGCAACCGAAAAGTTCAAATCGGTTGCACCGAGATTGAAAATGTAGATCAACTTAGTGAACTCGGTGTGACCGAAGTGGATGACTCGGTCATACCGAAATGCACAAAGAGGTTTTGGAAGTTTAAGTCTATGACGAATCGGGGACTCCGAGTGCTCCTCACACAGAGTGGTTCGAATCTGACTTGATCAAACTTTGTGATGTAGCATGAATAGAGTTTGAGACGAGAAAAGCATAGATAGCTAGAGGGAGTCCTTATGCATTCTTGTCCATCCATTTGGCAAAAGAGAAAAAGCCAAACAATCAAATCAACAAATGTATGTCCTCGAATGAGTAAAATATGCATCCAACATGCTCACACAATAAGATGGCAAATGAAATATGTGACAAAGCATGCACAATCACTCTAGCATCTATCAAGCAATTTGGCGATGACTAGGTCATCTATATATGAGTATATTGACTTAGGAGTCAAATGAGAACATTTGATCATATGTCATACTCATTGTTTAGGCACAAGTGGGGTTACCACTTTTACATAAAGCATTGTTGTGTTCACATCATTAGAGTTGCTTTAGCTCAATTGATTAGAGTAAAGCTCCCCCTAGATGTGATATCCCCCCTTAGAGGGATGAACTAACCTTAGGTTTTGGCGATGATGACTTCATGTAGGTGTTGAAGATGCAGATGCTCAATGTTGATGTACATCATTCGGAGCAATCCATTGGAGTGACTTGCACTTTCAATACCTACACGGGTTAGTCCCACAAGGAACAAACAAGGATATCCATAGACATAGAGTGATGTTCTCATAGGATGATGTCCATGAAAGCATTAGGTTACCTTGTCCCTTGTCTTACCAACAAGAGGGTTTGTGACTCCTTGAACTAGTGCAAGATATGGAAGTTGTTTGCACTTGTCCTCGCCAAAATGACATGAGTGAAGTATGTTGGCGGAGTCACCCTCAAGAACTCTCTAGTTCTTCTTCTTCGAGATCCACACCATCTTGATGGGAATCCTTGGAGTTGTAGTCGTACTTGATGAAGTAGAACTTGATGTAGTCTTCGGAACCCACTTGACCAATGCCTTAGGGGCTTCTTCAAATGCATCAATCATCTCTTGAAGCTTGTCCTTGCCCTTTTGCTTGTGGTCTAGTGATGGAAGATCATCTTGAGCTTGTGTTCCTTGGAAAGAAGTAGGATCATACTTCTCTTGTTGAGGAACAAACTTCGTCTTGGGGTATTGATCTTCTTCCCACTCAACTCCATTGGCATTGAACTTTCATTCAAAACCAACACCTTGATTCTTCCGGTGTCTTCCTTGCTTGCGTACAATCTCCTCAAATTGCTTACTTCCAGCAAGGCTCTTGTAAACACCTTTCTCTATAATTCCCTTCAATAAGCTATTTTCTTTCTCAAGTGTAACTTCGCTAAGAGAATCATTAGTGGAATCAAGAGAACTACTAGAAGCAACATTGGTTTTAGCATGATTATTGTTACTACTAGAAGAAGAATCTTTCTTGTTCTTGTTGCTAGATTTAACTTGTGGCATGTAAGTAGACAAGAATAAATGCTTGGCAATGTAAGAAGAACTTTTCTTGCGAAGATCATCATTGATTGACTTTAAGAACTCATGCTCTTGCTCAAGGTTGAGCTTTTCAAATCGTAGCTTCTCACGAGTCTTTAAAATTTCTCAATGATCTCCCAAGGTAGTTTCATGAGCTAACTTAAGAGTGTTTAGTTATTTAGTTAGACACTCAATCTCCTTCTTATCATCGTCATTCATTTTATCTTGATTAGCATGATTAATAGCAAGTTCATCATAGTTTTCATAACTAGAGTTGTCAACAAGTAAATCATCATCTCCTAGCAAATCAGCCTCATCACTATTGAAATCAACATACTCGAGGTGTGATACCTTTGGGCCTTTAACCATGAAGCATCTTCCAATTCCTTCATTTGGTGAGTCAAATATGTCGCAGGAGTGAGTTGACACAAGTGCTAGACCGGCAACACCATCATCTTGAGTATATTCGGAGTCGGAGTGATGGTCGGAGTCAGAGCCGGATATCCATTCACCAACATGAGCTTGATGTCTTCGTTTTGTGTAGCTCTTTGATGACTTGTCCTTCCTTTCCGAATCCTTGCTTCTCCGAGAGGGTCTTCATTCATAACAATCATTTCTACTCCTTCTCTCTCTTGGTGGAGATTCTTCTCTCCTACACCTTCTTTTGGGAGAATCTTCTCTTCTTTTGTAGGGAGCCGTACACTCATTGGAGTAGTGTCCGGGTCTTCCACAATTGTAGCAATTTCGTTCACGACTTGAAGATCTTTTGTCATTTTAGGACCTTGACTTGGAACTTCTCTCCTTACTTCTACTCCTGTAGAACTTGTTGAAGTTCTTCACCATTAGGCTCAATTCTTCATTGAAGGTTTGTTTTTTACTTGATGATGTGGGAGCATCACATGAGGCTTTGTAAGCACCGCTTGACTTGTTGTGGAGCTCTTCCTTATCCTTAAGTGACATCTCATGAGCAACAATTCTTCCAATGACTTCTGTTGGCTTGAGATCTTTGTAATGGGGCATCATTTGGATCAATGTGCATATGGTATCATATTTTCCATCCAAGGCTCTTAGGATCTGCTTGATGAAAAATCTGTCGGTCATCTCTTCACTTCCTAAGCCGGCAATATCATTTGTGATGAGAGCAAGCCTAGAGTACATTTCAGCGACACCTTCACCATCCTTCGTTTTGAACTTGTCAAGCTGAATTTGAAGCACATCCAATTTGTATTCCTTGACTGAGTCGGTACCTTCGTGCATATCAATCAAAGTATCCCAAATTTCATTTGCATTCTCAAGATGGGTGATTTTGTTGAATTCTTCGGGGCACAATCCGTTGAAGAGAATATCACAAGCTTGAGCATTGTATTAAAGAATATTCAACTCTTCCGCGGTAGCTTCACGGTTTGGTTCTTTCCCATCAAAGAATTCACCTTGCAAGCCAATACACACAATAGCCCAAACGGCGGGGTTATGTCCAAGAATATGTAGTTTCATCTTATGCTTCCAACTAGCAAAATTAGTACCGTCAAAGTAAGGACCTCTACGGTCGTAATTTCCCTCGCTAGACGCCATACTCTCCTAGGTTGTGAAACCAAGGCTATGATCACCAAAAGTTATGGAAATCAAGGCAAATAGAGACCAAAGCTCTGATACCACTTGTCGGATCAGAAGTATGTATAGAGGGGGGTGATTAGACTACTTGACCAAATAAAAAACTAGCTTTTTCCCAATTTTAAGTCTGGGTAGATTTTAACAACTTAGCACAAGTCAAGTAATCAACCTACACATGCAATTCTCAGAGTATAGTAGCGGAATGTAAAACAATTGCATATGAAGGTAAAGGGAGGAGTTTGAGGGAGCAAACGCAATGTAGACACGGAGATTTTTGGCGTGGTTCTGATAGGTGGTGCTATCGTACATACACGTTGATGGAGATTTCAACCCACGAAGGGTAACGGTTGCGCGAGTCCACGGAGGGCTCCACCCACGAAGGGTCTGTCGGGTGGTTGGTGCGACATATGCCAAGGGATGGCTTATCATTGTGGGAGCCAATAAAACGTCACCGGTGCCTGGAAACGGGATGAGGCGAAGACATGCACGCCGGCGAATCTTACCCAGGTTCGGGGCTCTCCGAGGAGATAACACCCCTAGTCCTGCTCTGCGGGGTCTCCGCATGATCACTAGATCGATAAAAGGTAGCTACAATCGCTCCTAGAGCTGTTGAGATCAAGGGAGAAGAAGAACAAGGCTAGCTCTTGCTTCTCTCTATCTATGGTGTGTGTGCTATGCTTAGAGGGCAACTCTATGCTCAGAGGCCAACTATGCTTGGGTGCGAACCCTTTGCATGGGTGCTCCGGGGGGTTTATATAGGCCTACCCCCCGGGGGTACAATGGTAATCCGACTGGGAGCTGGTCCCAGCCGTCAGTGTCTACGCTCGCCGGCTTCTCCGCCGGCTGCTGGGTCCCGCCGGCTGGTGGGTCCCGCCGGCTGCCGGCTACTTGGTCGACAGGCCGGCCCCACCGCCTAGGGTCTTGTCGGCGGCTGCTTACTGTAGCCTCGCCTGTGATGACGAGGGCTTTGTCGAGGTAAGCGTGGCTACAGTGGGCCGCCTCGGGGGCTATCACTGTAGCCTTACCTCGTCTTGTCTCCTTAATGGGGCTCCTGCTTCGAGGAAGGGAGTAGCCGGCTTCTGGAGGCCGGCTATGCTCTTGGCCGACTGGGAAAGGCCGGGCCGCCTTCACGCCTCTCTCTGGCTGAAGGGGCCCGCAGTCCTTGGGCCGTACAGGAGTTGGTCGTGGATGACGTCGAGGCTAGCATGGCTACAGTGCCGAGCCGCACGGGAGACGGCCGTCCCGTACGGCCTCCTGTAGCCATGCCCGCCTCGGGCTTCGGGGGTAGTGGGCCGCACTGTGGCCACACCCCGTCGTGTCGCCGTTATGTGGGAACAGCTTTGGTGGTTGTGGTCTCGGCCGGCTGCTAGGAGCCGGCGTCCTTCTTGGCCGGCTTCTTGGAGTCGGCCACCCCGTAGTCGTCCTGGGGAGAGGTTGCTCGAGGCTGGGTCGCCTTCCGGGAGTCGGCTTTAGAGGTAGCCGGCCAGGGAAGGCGGCCCAAATGCTTGGAGTGCTTGAAGGCCCAAAGGCCTGATAATTTTTCTGAAGAACCAGGGGTAGTCGGTTGGCTACCCGTGGCCATTTACTCCGACAGTAGTCCCCGAAGCTGATTGGGCTTCGAGGTGGAGTAGGGGTTGAGAAGCTCGATCAGCTTCCTATCTTGACAAGCCGGCAGCTGGGAGCCGGCCTTGGTCAGGCGCGCCGCCTGAGTCGAAATCTTCTGGAGTCGGAGGGCGGGAACCCGCTGGCACGTGCACCGGGCCGCGGGCCGGCCACGGGCCGTCGGCGAACCACGTGGCCGGAAAGCCTGCCAGCCCACGCGCGTGACGGGACGTCGCCGCAGGGAGGGGGCCCGCCACGTCCGCGCCCCGGCCCAGGCGCGGATCCTTTGTATCCCGAAACCGCCCGCACGTTCCGTGCGGCAGTTTCGGCTCGCATTTATGCGCAATAATCGCGAGACGTGGGGGGAGTGGGCGCAGTTAATCCCACGTCTCCCCCCCACGTCCGGCCTCTTCGGCCTCGTGAGGCTATAAGTAGGGGGAGGTGGAGGGCGGCAGGCCCTCGCACGCTCCTCCTACTTCCACCGTCTTCTTCCCTCGCTCGTTCTCGCGACAGCGCCTCGCCGCCGCGCTCTTCCACCGCACGCTCCTCCGCCGCCGTGCTAGCTCTCGCCATGCCTCCCCACGTAGAGCAGCTTGGCGGGGATTGGGACGGCTCCATCGTCCATGACGACCACGTCGACTTCCTCCGCGACACGCGGCGGCTGCCCGGCGCGGACAAAGTGGAGGTCCGCCTCGCGCCGGCGAAGGAGATCTCGCCGAGGCCGCAGGAGGGCGAGCGGGTGGTCTTCCGCTCGCACTTCTTGCGCGGCTTCGGCCTGCCAGTGAGCGCCTTCTTCCGCTCCTGGCTCGAATTCTATCAGCTCCAGCCGCACCATCTCACCCCCAACGCGGTGGTGCTGCTGTCTGCCTTCGTCACCCTGTGCGAGGGCTATCTCGGCGTCCTCCCCACCCTTGAGCTCTGGGGGGAGCTCTTCCAGTCGAAGCTGGGCACGCGCAGCAAGGGCGTGCCGGCTCATACTGGCGCCTTCATCGCGTCGCGGAGATCGGGCGCCGACAACCCCTTCCCCGTCATCACGCTAATCCAATCGGTGAAGAAGTGGCAGAAGTCGTACTTCTACGTGCGGAACATCGCTCCACGGGGCGACTACATCAACCTGCCGGCTTACGTAGCCGGCCCACCGGCGGGCAGGCTGCCCCAGTGGTCCTTCCGGGCTGTGACGCTGTCGCAGGCAGGAAACGCCGCCATCGCCCGACTGCGGGTGATGGTCCAGTCGGAGGGCCTGACGGGGCCCGACCTCCTGGCCGCGTTCGTCACGCGCCGGGTTCTTCCGCTCCAGAGCCGGCCTCATCTGATCTGTCAGATGAGCGGCCAGCTCGATCCGAGCCGAATGTGCACCAAGGAGATGCCGCGCCACGAGGTCGCCTACATGGTGAACTACCTCGCAAACTGCCAACTCTCTGAAGAGTGGCAATTCGGCAAGGAGCCATATAGCCGTGCCAATCCTCCGCCTACGGTACGCTCCCCTTGTCTCTTTTTCTCTCTCTCTCTCAGCCTTGTTGCCGAGTATCTCTTGGCCGACTCTGACTTAGTCGGCTTGTTCTTCGACAGAGCCCTCTGCTTCGGCCGGCCAGCGGGTCAGACGCGGAGCGTCGCTTCGTCCCCGACCGGACCGAACACGACCTGGAGGACCCCGACCTGGGGGCGGTCCATATGGACGACGCCGTCGAGCCGGCCGGTGGCCAAGCCGGCGGCGAAGCAGGCGGCTCCGGGTTCACTGCTACCTTCGACGACTGGCCGGACGAGGATGAAGCCGAAGCCGTCCCGCGCCGCCAGCCGGCATCCGGACGCGGCGCGGGCTCCTCCGGCGCGCAGCCTGCTCGGGGTGGAGGCCAGAAGCGTCGCGCCGCCCAGGGCTTGTTCGGCAGCCGAACGAAGAAGCCCAGGGGCGGGGCGGCAGCCACCAGGCGGGAAGAGGCGGCCGCGAAGGCGGCTCGCTTCCGCAAAGTGGTGAAGCAGCCGCAGACCGTGTCGGCGTAAGTTCTCTTTCTCTATGTACTCTCTTTCTTTCTTTGGTGGTTCTTGAACTCTCGTCTTTTCTTCGACGATCAGAGCTCCGTTGTCACTTGAGCGGGCGGCTGCCGGCTCCGTCGTCGAGTCGCCAAGGGGCTCTGGGAGCACCACCCGCCGCGTGGACCCCCGCGCCGACCTCCAGGAGGCGACGGAAAGGAACGCGCGGGAGGTGCGGGAGGAGCAGGAGGCACGGGAGGCGGAGGCACGGAAGGCAGCCGCCGCCTAGGCGGCTCGGGAGGAAGAGGCGGCGAAGGCGCTCGCCGAGGCCGCAGCCAAGGCCCAGGCAGAGGCTGAGGCCGCGGCGGCGGCAGGGGAGGCCTTAATGGTCACCCCCTCCGCATCATGGCGCCTGGGGACGTGGAGCCCTCGCCAGGGGGAGCCAGCGGTTCCCAGCCGGGGCTGGGAGGAAGCGGCGACGACGTCATCATTTTGGAGAAGGGGCCGGAGCCGACCCCGCCAACTGGGGCGGCCCAAGGCGGCCGGCCTGATCCGCCGCCTGCACAGTCGGCGGAGGGCGAGCCGGCCGCGGGGGCTGAGGTGGCGGTCCGGGTTCCGCCAAGCCGGCGTGCGGGGAAGGCCGCGTCGGAGCCGCAGAAGGCCGCGTCGGAGCCACAGCCGGCCGTGGGCTCCAGCTCGTCGGCCCGAGACGCGGAGGCGGCCAGCGCTACCTCGGGGTGGACGCCAGGCGGAGGGACAGCCGTAGTGAACGTGGCTGCACAAGACGTCCGGACCCGGCTCCAAAGCCAAGCCGCGGCGCTGAGGCAGTTCACCGACGAATTCCTCGCAACGCGGGCAGCCATCCGGGTTAGTATTCCCGTCTTGTTTCTTTCTTGATCTTGATTTCTCTTCTTGATCTTGATTTCTTCCGTGGGGGCGCGTCAGCGCACCCACTGGGTGTAGTCCCCGAGTTCCGAGTCGGCTGCTGAGCAGGCGGCTTGGAACTTCTTGGAGGATTTTGTCTTTGCTGTTTTTGTTCTCACTTCGGTCTTCTGTCCATCTTGCAGGACTATCACAACCTTCGAGCGGCCGCCTTCAACTCCCAGGCTCGGGAGCTGACTCAGAAGACCGCCGACCTTACTGAGAGCCGAGGTATGTGACTTGATCTTTATCTCATGTGGGGGCGCGTCAGCGCACCCACTGGGTGTAGTCCCCGAGATTCGGGCCGACTGCTGAGCAGTCGGCTCGGATCTTCCTTGACGATTTCTTATTGTTCTTCTTCTTCTGCCGTCTCTGCAGCGGCCAACGCCAGTCTGAGGGCACAGCTGGGGGAGTCCCAGACTGCTCTTCGTGCCAAGGACGCCGAGCTCGCCGCCTTGGTGCAGGAGCGCGACCGCCTGGTCAAGAAGCTAGCCGACCAGGAGGAAAGCCACAAGGCGGCACTGAAGGCGGCGCAGGACCGCGAAGCCACTCTCCAGGCCGAGTTCGAGACGGAGGCGGCCGGCTGGGCAGAGGCCAGGCAGACTCTGGTCTCCGGCTATGGCCAGATCGAGGATCTGGTTGACGGTAAGCCGTCTACCTCTTCGTCCTTTCTTGCCATCTGCCACTTTGGCTTGTTTTCTGATTTTGGTGTTCTTCTCTTCCTTTCTTCTTCGCGCAGAGTATTTCCCTGGCTATTCGACTGCCGCCAACCAGGCCATCGAGGCCCGTCGCCAAGCGAAGAGGCAGGCCGGCTTCGAGATCTCGCCAACCGCCGGCCGCTCGCTGGAGGAACAGCTCCTGGCGATCCAGGCTCGCATCCAGCCGGCTCACCGGCTGCTCCGCCGGCTTCAGCGTGCCGGGTCACAGGTCTTGGCCGCCCTCTGGCCCGGCCAAGTGGTCCCTCGCACCCCCAGTCGGACCGCCGACTGGCTGGAGGTGGCAGTCGGCCGCTTCGAGGCTTGGAAGGCGTCGGCGGCTCGCTCCGGTGCCAGGCGGGCGCTGGAGTTCGTCAAGGCCTGGTATCCCGGCCTGAACCTGGACCAGCTGGCTACCTGGCGGCAGCAAGCCGACACGGAGCTGGAGCCGGCGCGGCCGGCCATCATTCGGCGGGCTTCGGCGATCGCCGACTACACCGACACCAACGTCTTCGCCCCCGAGGTGGACGACAATGGAGTCGCCCAGCCGGAAGAGTGGTTCGGGCTGGACCCGGCGTACGGCGAGGACTCGGCGGAGGAGATCGACTCCAGCGACGAGGGCGAAGAGGAGGAGGAGGAGGGTGAAGACGCCGAGCCGGCTGGTGGTGTAGCCGGCCAGCCTCAGCCTGACCGCGCCTCCAGCACTACGTCGCGCGCGAGTGCGTCTCCTGCCGCAGGAGGTGGTCAAGCCGGGACCCGCTAGGCGGCCACTCCTTCAGCCGGCGAGGCCGCCTTCACCGACCAGCTCGGCCTTCATGTCGCGCCCTAGTCTTCTTTCTTTTGTTTTCCTGTCTTGTTACTTTTGAACAATGTGTGGTTAAGTCTGCACAATTCCACCCACTGGGTCTATTCAAACTTAAGTCTGTTGCCGGCCTGTTGGCGGCTTTATGTATATATAGCTTATGCAATCGGCTTTTCCTTGTACTTTTGCTTGTTGTCCTTCTGCTTTTTCCTTTGCCGCCCTCCCTTGGTTGCCGCCTCCCTAGTCAAACAGTTGCTCTGCAATCTGTAGCCGGGGAGTGCCTGGCCGATTGGGGAGGGGGAAGTACTTTAGCTCTGCTGGACTAAAGCTAAGTTTTTTAGGAAGCCGGCCAGCCGGCTGCTTTGACAGCCGGCAGGCATATTTGGAGGTCGTCTCTTTGCTATATAGGTTAGTTGTTCCTTAGCCATTTTTCGTGTGGGCGTCCTTTCTGTCTTCTCTCTTGCTAGTCGGACAGTCAGTTCTTTGAGCTGCGACTTTCAACAAGAGAGGACTTGGGAGCCGGCGCACTACTTTTCTGACTTTAGGAAAACTTTCGATATAGCTTAAGGCGGCCAGTCCCCGGGCCGACTAGTCGAACCCGGTGCCGGACAAGAATTCGAAATGTAATAATACATTCATGGATATGACACTCGTCATTCATAGATAAATAAAGGCAGTCCCCGAGTACTGTTCGGGGGGCCTGTTGGTTTGTACTTAATACAAAAGGGGAGCGTGATACATACTGCTTTTCAGCTGTAAAATCGTCTTAGGAGGTTTGCGTTCCATGGTCGCTCCGACTCCTTGCCGGAGTCGTCTCTCTTGCGTGCTCTTGGTTTTTGCGCGTCGATCAAGTAGTAGGAGTCGTTGCCGAGTGCCTTGCTGACGACGAAGGGGCCTTCCCAAGGGGCCGAGAGCTTGTGCTGGCCGGCTGTTCGCTGGATCAGCCGGAGCACAAGGTCGCCCTCTTGGAAGGATCTTGGCTTGACCTTGCGGTTGTAGTAGCGGCGCAGCCCTTGCTGGTAGATGGCGGACCGGCTGAGGGCTAACAGCCGGCCTTCTTCCAGTAGGTCGACGCCGTCTTCTCTTGCTTCTTTGGCTTCCTCCTCCGTGTACATGGTGATCCGAGGCGAGTCGAACTCGATGTCTGTTGGGATGACAGCCTCGGCACCGTACACAAGGAAGAATGGAGTGAAGCCGGTTGACTTGTTGGGTGTAGTGCGCAGACTCCAGAGGACAGCCGGCAGCTCTTCGAGCCAGCAGCCGGCCGATCGCTCCAGTGGTACAACCAGTCGGGGCTTGATGCCGGAGAGGATGAGTCCATTTGCTCGCTCGACCTGGCCGTTTGACTGCGGGTGGGCAACGGACGCTAAGTCCAGTCGGATGCCCTGCGTCGCGCAGAAACGTGCCAGTGCACCTTTGGCGAAGTTCGTGCCGTTGTCGGTGATGATGCTGTGCGGCACGCCGTACCGAGTAGTGATGTCGGTGATGAATGTCACGGCAGTCGGCCCGTTCAGCTTCTTAATCGGCTTGGCTTCGATCCACTTTGTGAACTTGTCCACAGCAACGAGTAGATGTGTCAAGCCGCCGCGGGCTGTCTTGAAAGGGCCCACCATGTCCAGTCCCCAGACGGCAAAAGGCCAGGTGAGGGGAATGGTCTTGAGTGCAGAAGCCGGCAGGTGTTGCTTGGAACTAAAAACTTGGCATCCTCTGCAGCTCTTGACTATTTCTTTAGCATCCTCCAAGGCAGTCGGCCAGAAGAAACCATGGCGGAAAGCCTTGGCCACAAGGGATCTTGAGGCTGCGTGGTGGCCGCATTCGCCTTGGTGGATGTCTTTGAGGATTGCCACTCCTTTTTCTGGCTCGACGCAACGCTGGAAGACTCCAGTGACGCTGCGCTTCACAAGCTCCCTGTTGATTATTGTGTATGCTGCGGCTCGTCGTTGCACTAGTCTTGCTGAGATCTCATCAGCCGGCAGCTCTCTGCTGACTAGGAACTTGAGGATGGGCTGGGCCCATGAGGGAGCTGTGACTTCTTCTTCTGTTAATGTGGCCACCATGACTCGGGTGGGTGGGTTGGGTGTTGAATTGGAGTCGGCCACCGCTTCTTGTGTCGTTGCAGTCCCCGGGCCGACTGCTGCAGTCCCCGGGCCGGGTTCTGAAGTCCCCGGGCCGGGTGCGACTACGGCAGTCCCCGGGCCAGTCGTCGAAGTCCCCGTGCCGCCTGCGGGATTTCTCCAGTCGGATCCGGCTGTTTCTGGCGTAGGCGGTACGAAGATGGAATCCGACTCTGGAGACGGCTTGATGGACGGCTTGAGGAGGCGCTGGAGGGAGACGCCAGTCGGTATGGCTTGTCGGGTGGAGCCGATCCGTGCTAGGGCATCTGCTTGGTCGTTGTCGGCCCTTGGCACGTGAAGGAACTCGCACCCTTCGAAGTATCCGCTCATCTGCTGGACGAGGAAACGATAGCTCGCCATGTTCGCGTCCTTGGCGTCCCAGTCGCCAGATGATTGCTGGACCACCAAGTCTGAGTCGCCGTAGCACAGGATCCGGCGTATGCCGAGTTCTTTGGCTAGCCGGAGCCCATGTACGAGCGCCTCGTACTCGGCCACGTTGTTGGAGGCGGCGAAGTGGATCTGCAGCGTGTACTTGAGCTTGTCGCCTTTGGGAGAGGTGAGGACGATGCCGGCTCCCAAGCCGGTGCGCATCTTGGACCCGTCAAAGTGCATCCGCCAATGGGTAGAGTCGGGAGCCGGCGGTAAGTACTGGGTCTCGGCCCAGTCGACGAGGAAGTCGGCCAATGCTTGCGACTTGATGGCGGTGCGGGGTTGATAGAAAATCGTGTAGGGCGCCAAGGCAATGGCCCATTTGGCCACCCGGCCGGATGCATCCCGGCTGCCTATGATCTCGGCGAGCGGGGCAGTGCACACGACCGTGATGGGGTGCTCTTGGAAGTAGGGCTTCAATTTCTTGGCAGCGAAGTACACCCCATAGCACATCTTCTGGTAGTGCGGGTAGTTTTGCTTTGAGCTGGACAGTACTTCGCTGAGATAGTAGACCGGCCTCTGGACTAGCTGGGCTCGGCCTTCCTCCGGGCGCTGGACCACAACAACAGTGCTGACGACTCGGCTTGTCGCGGCGATGTAGAGGAGCATGGGCTCCTTCTCAGTCGGCGCAGCCAGGACAGGCGGAGTGGTCAACATTTTCTTCAACTCATGGAAGGCTTGGTCGGCTTGATCATTCCACTCAAAGTGAGTGGACTTCTTCATGAGTCGGTACAGGGGAGAGCCTTCTCTCCTAGTCGGCTGATAAAACGATTCAGGGAGGCTAAGCAGCCAGTGAACTTCTGCACATCTCGCAGCTTGGTGGGAATCTCCATCCTCTCGATGGCCTTGATCTTGACGGGGTTGCACTCAATGCCGCGTTCGGAGACCAGGAAGCCTAGCAGCTGGCCGGCTGGCACTCCGAACACGCACTTCTCGGGGTTGAGCTTGATCTGGAATCGGCGCAAGTTGGCGAATGTTTCTTTCAGGTCTTCCAGCAAGGTACCGCGCTTCTCTGTCTTCACCACAATGTCGTCTACGTAGACGTGGGCATTTCTGCCGAGTTGTTTCAAGAGACATTTCTGCATGCAACGCTGAAAAGTGGCACCGGCATTTCTCAAGCCGAATGTCATTGTCAGGTAGCAGAAAGCTCCAAAGGGTGTGATGAAGGCAGTCTTCAGGCGGTCAGCCGGGTCCAACTTGATCTGATGATACCCTGAGTATGCATCCAAAAAACTTAACAGCTCGCATCCGGCTGTGGAGTCTATCACTTGGTCAATCTAGGGCAGAGCAAACGGATCTTTTGGGCAGGCCTTGTTCAAACTCGTGTAGTCTATACACATACGCCACTTGTTATTCTTCTTCAGAACCAGAACTGGGTTGGCAAGCCACTCTGGAAAGAACACTTCCATGATAAAGCCGGCTGCAAGGAGCCGGGCTATCTCTTCTCCCACAATTCTTCGCTTCTCTTCTGACAGTCGGCGGAGGGGTTGCTTGACCGGCTTCGCATCAGCTCGGACATGTAATTTGTGCTCGGCGAAATCCTTCGGGACACCCGGCATGTCCTTTGGGGACCATGCAAAGATGTCTTGATTCTCATGGAGGAAGTCGACGAGCTCGCCTTCCTATTTACTGTCCAAGTTCGCCCCAATCACGGCGAACCTCTCCGGGTGCTCCGGGTCTAGAGGTATCTTCTTCGTCTCTTTGGCAGGCTGGAAGGAGCCCTGCGCATCACAATCCTTGGGGTTGGGGGACAAGGCCGGCTGCTTGCCGGCCATGGCCACAACCCGTTCCAACATCTTCTTCTCTTCTGCCACCACGAGGGACTCGGCCAGCCGGCTGCTGGCCATGGCACACTCGATGGACTTCTTGTAGTCGCCGGCTACCGTGATGATCCCCTTCGAGCTCGGCATCTTCATCTTCAGGTAGGCGTAGTGGGGCACAGCCATGAACTTGGCCAAAGCAGGTCGGCCAAGCAGTGCATGATAGGGGCTCTCCAAATCCACTACCTCGAACCATATTGCTTCCCGGCGAAAATGATCTTTGTCTCCGAAGAGAACATCCATTTTGATCTTGCCGATTGGAGAGCAAGATAGGCCGGGTACGATACCATGGAAGACGGTGCGGCTCGGCATGAGCTGCTTCGCTTTGATGTTCAGCTTGTCCATGGTATCGCGGTACAGTATGTTGATACTGCTTCCGCCGTCTATCAGGACGCGGGAAAATCTGGCAGCTCGCCTCTCCGTCGCAAGGGTGACGTCCAAGACCATAACATAGGAGCCAGGCGAAGGCATCACCTCTGGGTGGTCGGCCTGGCTCCAGCTGATTGGCTTTTCCGACCAGTGCATGAACTCGGCGGTGCTAGAGGCGACTGCGTTCACTTCTTGGTGCTGCCGGCGTCGGCTGCGCTTGTCGTCGGCTTGACTTGTGAAGACGACGTAGGCGGCGTGCTCTTCGGGGAATTCGTCTTGGATGGCGCCGACCGCCGGCCGAGCCGCCGGCTGCTGGGGGGCTGGAGGCGGCGGGCCGGGAGGCGGAGGCGGCAACATTCCTTCGCCCTTGGTGATGCGGGTGAGCCAGTGGCATTTCCAGGTTGTGTGGTTGGACGGCTTCGCGCCGCTGTGGAACTTGCAGGGGGCATCGAGTGCTTGTTCGTAGGAGAAAGACGGCTGCCAGGGCGGCCGGCCACCCTTCTTCTTGGGAGCGGGCCGCTCTTCGGGCTGCTCGTCTTCAACTGTGGCCACCTGCCGACTGGAGGAAGTCGGCATGGGGCCCTTGCGCTTGTGGTCGTTCTGGTAGGGGCGCCGATTAGGGTCCCCAGCCGGCGTCTTGGGAGCCGGAGCAACTACTTTCCCCGAGGCGTTCACTCGGAGCTCGGTCTTCATTGAGGAGTCGGCAGTGGCGTATTTGTCGGCGATGACCAGCAACTCATCGAGGGTAGCCGGCTCGTCGCAGAGGAGTCGGTGCTTGAGGAGGGTGCCCTCTCGGCACCCGGCGGTGAAGTACTCGATGGCCTGGACCTCGTGCACTCCCTCGCAGGAGTTGCGGAGCTCGGCCCATCGCGTGAGGTAGTCGCGGGTCGACTCGTTGGGCCCCTGGACGCAGAGGGAGAGCTGGCGAGGCTTGGGAGGCCGCTTGTAGGTGCTGGTGAAGTTGCGGACGAAAACTTCGGTGAAGTCCAGCCAACTGTTGATGCTGTAGGGCTTGAGGCTGTTGAGCCATGTGCGCGCCGTGCCCTGCAGCATCAGGGGGACGTACTTCACGGCGACGCGCCGATTGCCGTTGGCGATGCTGACGGCCGTGGAGTAGTCGATGAGCCAATCTTCCGGCTTCACTGAGCCGTTGTACTTGGGCGTGTCTCTGGGGAGCGAGAACCCTTTGGGGAAGGGCTCGTCGCGGATGCGGGGGCCAAAGCATGGCGGGCCGACATCGTCTTCTTCTTCTAACGCCAAGGATCGAGCAAGGCGGTCGATCCTGTGGCGGGCGTCGTTCTCGCCGACTCCTTCTCGGCGGCCGAGTCGGTCGCCAAGAGTCGGATGTGTGACAGGCGGCGGAGTGAGGCGTCTTTCTCTTCGAGGCGGGGGAGGAGGCAGGTTTCCTTGGTGCTCTACAGCTCGAGGGCGGCCATCCGCGTCGCGCTCGATGGTAATGCGAGTCCGGCTGCGGCTGGCAGCCGGCTCCTTGTCTTTCTTCTGGCGCGCGCCGCTCGCAGTCGGCGAGCGGGACGTCGCGGCGTGTTCCCGGCGCGGGGGATGACTATCAGCACGGGCGCCGGCTTCGTGCCGTTCTGCAGCCGCGTCGATCAGCTGCTGGATCCGTCTTGTCATGTAGGGGAGCTCATCGGCTCCCAGCCCATTGAGCTCCTCTGCAGCCGCCTGAGCGGCTCGCAGATTCTCGAGCGGGGTGGCGTAGACGGGGCGATCTGCGCCCAGCATGCTGGCAACGGCTGCGCCGCGCTTCTGGACGAAGCCGGCTCGGCTCGGGCCGCTAGGCGGCGGCGTGCCGAAGGCGGCGCGGTCGACTTCGCGCTGGTGGGCCTCGGTGAGGCGTCTCATCGAGGCTATCTTCTTGCCCTCCGCGATGAGGGCAAGGCGGCGTGCCTCCAGGGTCTCGGCGTCGGCGTCGGCCGGGATGGGGACGGAGAGGTCGTGCATCGCCGCTTGCTGAGCGTCGCGGGCATTCTCGCCCGAGTTGGAGACGTGGCTGATGACCAGCACTTCGGTGACAGCGCTGCTGCCGCTGTCAGCTCGAGGGAGGGGGTCGTCGAAGACCACCACGTCGGAGGGGTAGGCGTCGAGCGACGCGGTGTCGGAGTCGATGAGCATCGGGTCGGTGGAGCCGACCGACTCCACATCTGCAGTAGGCTCGCTGGAGACGTGAAGCTGGTCGAGGAGGCTGACGAGGCGGCTCTCGGGGTAGTCGGTGCCTGCGTCGGACGCAGGCTCGTCGGAGATGCGAGTCTCGCCGAGCAGGTCGGCGAGGCAGCTCGCTGCGCAGGCGTCGTCGACGCCTTGCAGCGCGTCAAGGCAAACGCCATCGGGCGCAGCAGGCTGGCTGCGCTCGCGGGGGAGGAAGAGGGTTCCCGTCCAGAACAGGTCTCCGGACGACGGTGCACCTGGCCCCACGGTGGGCGCCAAATGTCGGGTGGTTGGTGCGACATATGCCAAGGGATGGCTTATCATTGTGGGAGCCAATAAAACGTCGCCGGTGCCTGGAAACGGGATGAGGCGAAGACATGCACGCCGGCGAATCTTACCCAGGTTCGGGGCTCTCCGAGGAGATAACACCCCTAGTCCTGCTCTGCGGGGTCTCCGCATGATCACTAGATCGATAAAAGGTAGCTACAATCGCTCCTAGAGCTGTTGAGATCAAGGGAGAAGAAGAACAAGGCTAGCTCTTGCTTCTCTCTATCTATGGTGTGTGTGCTATGCTTAGAGGGCAACTCTATGCTCAGAGGCCAACTATGCTTGGGTGCGAACCCTTTGCATGGGTGCTCCGGGGGGTTTATATAGGCCTACCCCCCGGGGGTACAATGGTAATCCGACTGGGAGCTGGTCCCAGCCGTCAGTGTCTACGCTCGCCGGCTTCTCCGCCGGCTGCTGGGTCCCGCCGGCTGGTGGGTCCCGCCGGCTGCCGGCTACTTGGTCGACAGGCCGGCCCCACCGCCTAGGGTCTTGTCGGCGGCTGCTTACTGTAGCCTCGCCTGTGATGACGAGGGCTTTGTCGAGGTAAGCGTGGCTACAGTGGGCCGCCTCGGGGGCTATCACTGTAGCCTTACCTCGTCCTGTCTCCTTAATGGGGCTCCTGCTTCGAGGAAGGGAGTAGCCGGCTTCTGGAGGCCGGCTACGCTCTTGGCCAACTGGGAAAGGCCGGGCCACCTTCACGCCTCTCTCTGGCTGAAGGGGCCCGCAGTCCTTGGGCCGTACAGGAGTTGGTCGTGGATGACGTCGAGGCTAGCATGGCTACAGTGCCGAGCCGCACGGGAGACGGCCGTCCCGTACGACCTCCTGTAGCCACGCCCGCCTCGGGCTTCGGGAGTAGTGGGCCGCACTGTGGCCACACCCCGTCGTGTCGCCGTTATGTGGGAACAGCTCTGGTGGTTGTGGTCTCGGCCGGCTGCTAGGAGCCGGCGTCCTTCTTGGCCGGCTTCTTGGAGTCGGCCACCCCGTAGTCGTCCTGGGGAGAGGTTACTCGAGGCTGGGTCGCCTTCCGGGAGTCGGCTTTAGAGGTAGCCGGCTAGGGAAGGCGGCCAAAATGCTTGGATGCTTGAAGGCCCAAAGGCCTGATAATTTTTCTGAAGAACCAGGGGTAGTCGGTATGGCTACCCGTGGCCATTTACTCCGACAGGGTCCACGAAGAAGCAACCTTGTCTATCCCACCATGGCCATCGCCCACGAACAAATTGCCTCACTAGGGTAGATCTTCACGAAGTAGGCGATCTCCTTTCCCATACAAACTCCTTGGTTCAACTCCACAATCTTGACGGAGGCTCCCAAGTGACACCTAACCAATCTAGGAGACACCACTCTCAAAAAGGTAATAGACAGTGTGTTGATGATGAACTCCTTGCTCTTGTGCTTCAAATGATAGTCTCCCCAACACTCAACTCTCTATCATAGGATTGGATTTGGTGGAAAGATGATTTGAGTGGAAAGCAACTTGGGGAAGGCTAGAGAACAAGATTTATGTGGTTGGAATGGAATATCTTGACCTCAACACAAGTGTAGGTGGTTCTTTCTCAGAAAATGTATGTTGGAAGTGTAAGCATGTTCTGATGGCTCTCTCCACGAATGAAGAGTGGGTGGAGGGGTATATATAGCCTCCACACAAAATCTAACCATTACACACAATTTACCAAACTCGGTGGGACCGAGTCAGAAAACTCGGTCAAACCGATTTAGTTCGTAATGTGACCGTTAGGCATTTCGGTGGGACCGATTTCATTAGGGTTAGGGCATAACGTAATCTTGGTGAGACCGATTAGACAAACACGGTGGGACCGGTTTTGGTAATAAGCAAACAGAGAGTTGGTCAGGCAAACTCGGTGGGACCGATTCGCTCATTTCGGTTGGACCAAAATGTTATGAAGGGGGAATAGAGAATTTGCATTGCGAACTCGGTGGGACGGATCACTCATCTCGGTTAGAGCGAAACATTTTGAAGGGAAATAGAGTTTGCAATCCCATCTCGGTGAGACCGAGATCCCTATCGGTGAGACCGAAGTGACTAGGGTTTGTGGCAATAGCTATGCCAACAGAACTCGGTGGCACCGGATAGAAAGTTACGGTAGGGCCGAGTTTGACTTTTGGTTTGGGACATATGTTGATATGAGAAAGTGGTTGAGGATTTTGGAGCATATCACTAAGCATTTTGAGCAAGAATCTCATTAAGCAACACATCATCCCCTTTTAATAGTATTGGCTTTTCCTATGGACTCAATGTGATCTTGGATCACTAAAAGTAAAATGTAGAGTCTTGAGCTTGAGCCAACATGTGTCCTTAGCATTTTGAGGGGTCCACATTCCTAATCCATGCCATGCCAACCATTGAGCTTTCCTAAAATATTTATCTTGAGATAGCATTAGCTCAATGAGCTATACGTTGTTAGTAATTACCAAAACCACCCAGGGATAGTTGCACTTTCAACATCAAACTGTGAGACTACATATAAAGAAGCATGCAACTGTAACTTGACTCCAGCAACTACCTTCTTGCTGTTGAAGCTCACAAAGTTCATCTGATCTTGCCAACTCATCTTGTGTCAAGAGTGCTTCGGAAGTAGTGTTGGGTGGCAAGGGAGCTTGGGAACGTGCTGCTAGCTGAGTTGACCAACGAGTAAATCGTGCAGCTGGTGGTACTGTGGAAGGTGTTGCAACAACTAGGGTTGTCTCTGCTTGTTTGGTGGCAGCTATTTGTTTCTGTTTGGCTTGTTCTGCAGCTCGTGTAGCACGGGATACCCTGTCGGTACAATTTTCCACTAGACTTTGACCTTCTATTGCACCATCAGTACCACCAGAATCTGTAGGATTCTTCCGC
This sequence comes from Triticum aestivum, assembly GCF_018294505.1. NCBI lineage: Eukaryota > Viridiplantae > Streptophyta > Magnoliopsida > Poales > Poaceae > Triticum > Triticum aestivum. The sequence continues at coordinate 253,698,545 of NC_057814.1, read as the reverse complement.
TTCCCTTTCCCTGTCGTTCTGTGTTGCTTCCTCTTTCTCTGTGCCATGTTAAGTCAAGCCGACAAGAAAAACGAATAACAATTTAGTTCTTCAGAACAAATTGATGCGTGATACAGACGAACTGAACTTTGATGTTAGACAACCACATGATAGGAGGATGTAATATGTATGAAAAACAGGACGACATGAGATAACCAGAACTATGATGTGTAAACTAAGCCGAAGACATTTCACTAAATTAGAAGCAATGCAATGGAAGGTGGACACCATATGAAAGATGCTACAAATATCGCTCTGCCAAGTTAACAATATCACACTGCCAAGCTAGAGAAAGCACCTCGGATGCCGGATTCGCCGGAAGACTGCCATCAGTCCCTGCCTTATTTTTTTCCTTCCTCTTTCTTAACTATATTGACTTGTCAAGTCAAACCCATAAGAAAAATGAATAAAAATTCATTTTTCAGAACTCATTGATGCAGGATGCTGACGAGCACTACTTTAATGTAAGGCGACCGCATGATAGGACGATTGAATGTGTAAGAAAAAAGGACAGCATTGCATATTCACAGCTATGATGTGTAAACTAAGCAGAAGGCATTTCAACAAATTAGAAGCAATGAAAGCTAGACACCATATGAAAGATGCCATGAATATCACTCTACCAAGTTAAAACCGTCTCGTCATAAGTGCCATTTCAACAAATTAGAAGTAGTACAAGCTAGAAAAGAATGCGAGATGCAACCTATATCACACTCCCATGTCAAACTTGTCTTATAATAAGTGATTATTGCAGGTTACACAATAGTAGTACTTTGATGTAAGAACATGGTGTGATAGACATATATTGTATGTTCTAGAAACAGGAACACGTGTCTTAGTCACAAGTATAATGTGTAAAGTAAGCAGATGAAATTCAACAAAATTAGAAGCAATACAAGCTACACAACATACATAACATGCAACCACATATAACAGTGCCAAGTTTGAGGGAGCACCTGTGATGGTGCACTAGGGGAGATGTTCTTATCACGAACATAGCTATGTTGATTGTCTATGCATGTTTTGTCTTGGAAATCATCTTGGGGGGATGGAGGAGTATAATCTGTAGAGGCCCTCCGTTTGGAAGGAGCACCTTCATCCGCTGCCTTGCTAACTTCCTTCCGCTTTATTGATTTTGAATTGTCAAGTAAAACCGACAAGAAAAGCAATAAAATTCACTCTTCAGAACTCATTCGTGCATGATACTGACAATCACTACTTTGATGTAAGGCAAACACATGATTCCAGGATGGAATAATACCAAAAACAGGACGAGATGGCATATTCACAATTGTTTGTGTAAACTAAGCAGAAACCATTTCAACAAATAATAAGCAATGCAAGCTAGACACCACATGAAAGATGCAACCAATATGACTCTGCCAAGTTAAAAGCGTCCCATCATAAATGGCATTTCAAAAAATTAGAAGCAGTGCATGCTATAAATCATATGAAAGATGCAACTAATATCACACTGCATATACTGAAGGTGTCTTGTCATATTGATTTATGTGGGATACAAAAAAACAATAGTTTTATGTAAGGACATGCTTAATAGACAGATGTACTATGTACTAAAAATAGGAAGGCATGTCACATTAACAGGTATAATGTATAAACTAAGCAGAATAGCACATGCAATTTTACCAGATTAGAAGAATTACAATCTAGACACCATATGTAACATGGAACCACATATCACGCTGCCAAGTTAGAGCAAGCACCTGCGATGCTAGTGTAGGGGAAATGCGATAATCAACTATAGAGCTACGTTCACTATCTTCATCTAGCCTTGCTGTTTCTTGAGAATCATGTGGGGAGGCTGACGCTGCATTCTTTAAATGAGGATCTTTTATCACAGTAGTCCATTGGCCTGACTGCCTCATCATAAGTGATTGATGAGGGATACACAAGAACATTAGTTTGATGTAAGAATATGGTTAATAGACAGATGTACTAGTATGTACCAAAAACAAGAAGGCGTGTCATATTCAAAGGTATAGTGTGTAAGCTAAGCAGATACAATTTAACCAAATTGGAAGCAATACAAGCTAGACATCCGGCTGGAGTGGTGAGCATGATCATCTAGGACCTGAGAGCCTGGTGGGAGGCGGGCTGCTTCGCCACCATCGTGGCTTTTTAGTTGGCTTCCGGGTGATGCATGTCTGTGCTGGGCTCACTGGTGCGTGTCGGTCCTAAACAAACGGTTTAAAACCCCTTTTCGCGATGGCATTTGGAATCGTCGCCAAGTGAGTGTGTGCGATAGGGTGTCCTTCCCACACGACCCAGAAATCGTTGGGGATAGGCCCTCCTGGGACCCAGGCTGGGGACGTGTGCGATCGGGCGAGGCATCGAAACCTAATCATTTTCATAGGTATGTACATCCCACACGGTGAATCCCAGAAATCATTTCCGTAGGTATGTACATCCACCATGGTGAATCCCAGAAATCATTTCCGTAGGTATGTACATCCCACACGGTGAATCCCAGAAAAACATTTCCGTTCATATGTATATCACACACGGTCAATCCAAGGAATATGTTTCCGTTCTTATGTACATCCCACACAGTCAATCCAGGGAAAACGTTTCCGTTCGGATGTACATCCCACACGGTTTTATGTAAACGATCGTGTGTGAAAGGTGTAACTATCACACACGCTCTGCCTTGGTTAACTGTTTGCTTTCATTAACTACATCACACACGATTTGATGTAGAAAACTTTGTGGTATTGGGCTATCCATCGCAAGCGCTTTTACTGCTAGAACCATTTGCAAAGGTCCATGACCGTCTGTTCTATTTTTATTTTTGCCTGTAATTTATTATTCTAATTGGAAATTTTGAAATACGAAACGTGCAATTCAAATTCTCAGCACAATGGTTCAACAACGAATCCATAAATAAAATTGCCAGTACAATATGTTCAGTAATTACAGGATTAGGCAGCAATTAACTATGATGAACCGCAGTATTTAAAGGCGGTAAAGGTGAAGAGACAAGTGTAAATCATTTTGACTGCCGACGGTGTTGAAGAAGCGGAATGCCCATAATGTGCCTTCCTGCATGCCATAGGCACGAACCACTTTTGTCCAACCCCTTGTGACGATCGCCCACCCATCCTTCACCGCCTTCAGGAAGACTTCTAGAGCATTATCATGGTAGCATGAATTATATACTTTAACCTTAGTTGCCTCCACTCCGGTCATGTAGTTTGCAAGGTAATCATCAGTAAATAGCTTCGGAAACCACTGAAAAGAGAAAAATATCAGATACTGAGGTCTAATAGAGTAACTTGTTGTGGGCAGGGGGAAAAGGCAACAGATTACTTACCATCCTAAAGTTCACTGTTGTCTTCGACAAAGTGTAAATAAAGAGCTTAATTCCAATCACCCGTTTCTTTCGCCTAACAATCTTTCTTAGTTTCCTCACTTGACGCTTGTTCATGAATATCTCATTGCCCCATACGCAAAAGGGATCGAAGCGTGGATCAGTACCCCTCATATATGTACCTACAAGCAACCAGTAAATGTTAGATGTTAAACTGAGATTGCACAAATGATGTAAAATACAACTACCTATGTTCCTAAGTACAATTATTTTTTTAGATTTCAATATGAACTACATATGGATGTATATAGAATTATAGATATAGTTTAGATTAGAATCTAGATTCACTCATTTTGCTCCTTATGTAGTCTATATTGGAATCTCTAAAAATACTTATATTTAGGAATAGATGGTGTATAAGACATGCGATGCAGCTAACCTCGACGGCAAACAATAACATCGCCCATTGTAGCCATGTGTAAGTACATGGAAAGCCAATGTTCACTCCTACAGGGTTAACATCCACCAAAAATAGCAAATGGTAATAAAACGGCAGCATCCGTAGTGATATCTTCATTTCGAAAGAGTAGCACGGTAGCAAAGGGACGGATTAAAAAATGGATACAACTGTTAATTGCAACAGGCTTAACAACATCCTAATTCATGTTTTGTAAGTTTGTAGCCAGTGAAATACAACTCTTTAAAAATGGATACAACTGTTAATTGCAACAGGCTTAGTGGCCATTGAAAACGGTACTGATAAAAATGCAATTGGCAGAGTTAAACATCACAGGGCAGGTGCTGCCAGAGCAGACAATGGCCCAGTTGTCTATAAAAAGGTAGGGAAAATAGGTCAAACGTGTTATCCATGTTTACTACAACTGGTATTGGTAAGATTGAACTGGCGGGTACATACTTGGTAAGTCCAGAGAGGTAGTTGCTGGGGCACTTCATCTTGGCCAGAGCCCGCCCAAAGTCAGCGGCGGCGGAGGCGAGCTGTTCCTCCGGGTCGAAGCGTGGATTAGTGCCACTCACATGTGTACCTACAAGCAACCAGTAAATGGTAGAAGTTAACTGCAATTGCACAAATGATGTGAAATACTGTAAGACATGGGATGCAGCTAACCTTGACAGCAAACAATAGCATCGGCCGTTATGACCCTACGTAAGTACATGGACAAGCATGTTAAGTACAACAAGCTTAGCATCCACCAAAAATAGCAAATGGCATAGTTAAACATCACAAGTCATGTTTTGTAAGTTTGTAGCCAGTGAAATGCAACTGTTTAAAAATGGATTCAAGTGTTAATTGCAACAGGCTTAATAGACATTGAAACCGGTACTGATAAAAATGCAATTGGCATAATTAAACATCACAAGGCAGGTGCTGCCAGAGCAGAGAATGGCCCAGATGTCTATAAAAAGGTAGGGATAGTAGCAAAAACGTGTTAGCATGTTTACTAGAACATGCATAATACATCAATCGTACAGAACATAGCCATTAATTGCAACTGGTATTGGTAAGATTGAACTGGTGAGTACATACTTGGTAAGTCCTGAGAGGTAGTTGCTGGGGCAGTTCATCTTGGCCAGAGCTCGCCCAAAGTCAGCGACGGCGGAAGCGAGCTGTTCCTCCGAGTCGAAGCATGGATCAGTGCCACTGACATGTGTACCTACAGGCAACCACTAAATGGGTAGAAGTTAAACTGAGCTGGACACTGTAATATTTGAACATCACACAGTGTGTAGTACTGAAATAAACAAGGCATGAACATGCTTAATACATCAACCGTACAAATCATAGCCGTTGCAAGTGGTATTGGTAAGATTTAGCTGGTCAGATCTTACCTGTTAAGTCCTGGGGGGTAGTCGCTGGGGGACTTCATCTAGGCCAGAGCCTACACCATGTCGGCGGCGGCGGAGGCGAGGTGTTCCTCCAGGTCAACACGCACAGCGGCGATCGCACCATGGACCGCCATCAGCTCCTGGCGGGGGGGGGGGATTTGGAGGCATGAGGATGTTTCACAGGCGCCATTTAAGCAATCAGGCCGGGGACATGATAGAGATCGATGGGTTACCTGACTGGATCCGAGCAGAACATAGATGTGGTTGAAGCTGTGGTTGCAGCGGCGGCGGTTTGAGATGCCGGTAGGGGGAGGTGCGAGGGAGGGGGGATACTGAGGGGAAGGGGATGTGGTTGGAGGAATAAATTATGAAATCGCGCGCCTAATGAAAATTTCGGTGCGAAATTTGAAACTTGGGCGGGGGAAACACACAACACAGACGAAGCGCGTAAAATACTCGTGTGCGAGAAAAAAGAAAGTTGGCAGATCCCGTCTCCAAAAAATGTACACGTGTACTTGATTTTTTTCGGTCAATGGTACGCCTTGGTTTATTAGGAAATATCGCACAGGTAACTGACTTATGGTCATTAACGCAAAAAACGCAGACGGGTACGGCATAGAAACCGTGTGTTTTGTGATCTTTTAATGATTAACGCAAAAAATCGCACACGGGCACACATGCTAATCAACGCTCAAAGCCCTCAAAGGATGCTCTTACCGACATTGTACGTTAATACTACAAACTTAAAGTACTACTGGTAATTTGCTCTAATACTACAAACTTAAACTACTTCTCACATGTTGCCATCAGGGCATGCTGGCCAGACGCCGGCGTTCTCCTTCCTGGCCTTGTAGGCGGCAGCCCACCATGCTTCGATCTCCGCCAAGCTCTCCTCACCATGGCGTGCGACCTCTTTTTTCTTGCGGCAGTGGGACTCTCTTTTCTTGACTGCTTTCTGCCTTTTCCGCTCCTTCTGTGCGGCTTTTGCCGCCTCTGGATCCACCACCTATTCGACCATGGCAGCCTCAAAGTCCGCCCATGTAACTGTCTGGCCGCCAGCGGCGATGAACTCGGCGCGGCGAGATGCCATCACTTCCTTACCAAGTGCACGGTCGTGGGCGGCGAGGAACACGGCGCGGCGGGATGCCATCGCTTCCTTACTAGTTACTGTGCGCCGCGGGGCCATGGACAACGCCTAGAGAGAGCTCTGGGACGGAGGGGCCGGGCAGCCATACAGTGCGGTGGTATTCAAGAGCTCAGCCACAAAGGACAATAGAAATTTGGCTTCCCTTACAATTTTGCTCGTTCATTATCGCACACGGTTCATCTCCGTCGCTTCCGGAAACAGTGTGCGATGAGCCTATTGTGTATTTCATTATGATTGGCCAGAACCCTGGCCACGCGGATCGCGCGTGTGCACCGTTGGATGCGCCGCGGTCGAATGGCAACCCACGTCCCTCACATCACACACGTGCACCTGTAGCCGGATTGGATTTATATGCGCTAAATGCCTAGAAATGCACATAATCCCCTAACTATGGTAAATGAGCCTGGAAAAATGCCAAATTTGAACACGGTGATTTGCAGGGTGTATGTTCCTCGTAGAAAAAAAACTCCAGGGCAAAGAACGAAGAAAATTTGGATTCCCCTTCAATCTTCAGGATTTCCCTTTCGAAAGCATGGAACCTCCTCGGTGATGGTTCAATTTATGAAGGGCATGCATGACAGCATAAGCCAAACCTTCTCAAATTTTTACCAAGGCATGGTGAGGTCATACCATTTTAAGCATTTATTTCATTTTTTATAGTTGAAAACCCAACAAACAGACATTTGTGGTTGACTATTGCCACACATTTCATCGAAATATCTGTCCATTCCTTGTAAAAGGCATGAGAATTTACTAAATGGCACGAGCATGGTTTTCTAGGCCGTTCTTGTGGACCCTTTCATGCATCGATTGTTTGAACTTGAATTATGCGCATTAATGCTAGGAAATGCACATAATCCCCTAAATATGGCAAATGAACCCGGAAAAGTGCCAAATTTGAACACGGTGATTTGCAGGTTGTATGTTCATCGTAGAAAAAACTCGTGGACAAAGAACAAAGGAAATTTGGACCCCCCTTCTATCTTGGTGATTTCCCCCTTGAAACCATGAAACTTCCTCGGTGATGGTTCGATTTATGAAAGGCGCGCATCACGACATAAGGAAAACATTCTCCAATTTTTACCAGGGTATGGGGAGGCCATACCATGGCACCAAGCCAGGCGTCATGTTTTCCAACCATGTGTTTCATTTTTTGTATAGTTGTTAACCGAGTAAACGACGCGTTTATGGTTGACTATTGGCACACATTTCCTTGAAATATCTGCCCATTCCTTGTAAAAGGCATGAGAATGTGCTAAATAACACGAGCATGGTTTTCCAGACCGTTCTTGTGCACCTTTTCATGCACCGATTGTTCAAATTTGAATTATGTCCATTAATGCCTAGAAAATGCACATAATCCCCTAAATATGGTAAATGAGCCCGAAAAAAATGCCAAATTTGAACACGGTGATTTGCAGGGTGTATCTTCGTCGTAGGAAAAAACTCCAGGGCAAAGAACGAAGAAAATTTGGATTCCCCTTCAATCTTGAGGATTTCCCTTTCGAAAGCATGGAACTTCCTCGGTGATGGTTCGATTTATGAAGGGCGTGCATGACAACATACGCCAAACCTTCTCAAATTTTTACCATGGCATGGTGAGGTCATACCATGGCACCATGTCAGGCGTCATGTTTTTTAAGCATTTATTTCATGTTTTATAGTTGAAAACCCAACAAACAGACATTTGTGGTTGACTATTGCCACACATTTCATCGAAATATCTGTCCATTCCTTGTAAAAGGCATGAGAATTTACTAAATGGCACAAGCATGGTTTTCTAGGCCGTTCTTGTGGACCCTTTCATGCATCGATTGTTTGAACTTGAATTATGCGCATTAATGCCTAGGAAATGCACATAATCCCCTAAATATGGCAAATGAACCCGGAAAAGTGCCAAATTTGAACACGGTGATTTGCAGGTTGTATGTTCATCGTAGAAAAAACTCGTGGACAAAGGACAAAGGAAATTTGGACCCCCCTTCAATCTTGGTGATTTCCCCCTTGAAACCATGAAACTTCCTCGGTGATGGTTCGATTTATGAAAGGCGCGCATCACGACATAAGGAAAACATTCTCCAATTTTTACCAGGGCATGGTGAGGCCATACCATGGCACCAAGCCAGGCGTCATGTTTTCCAACCATGTGTTTCATTTTTTGTATAGTTGTTAACCGAGTAAACGACGCGTTTATGGTTGACTATTGCCACACATTTCCTTGAAATATCTGCCCATTCTTGTAAAAGGCATGAGAATGTGCTAAATAACACGAGCATGGTTTTCCAGACCGTTCTTGTGCACCTTTTCATGCACCGATTGTTCGAATTTGAATTATGTCCATTAATGCCTAGAAAATGCACATAATCCCCTAAATATTGTAAATGAGCCCGGGAAAATGTCAAATTTGAACACGTTGCATTTGAGGCGGTATGTTGATCGTTGGAAAAAAACTGAATGACAAACTAGGACGGAAATTAGGATTCCCCTTCAATCTTGGGGATTTTCCCTCTCGAAAGCATGGAACTTCCTCGGTGATGGTTCGATTTATGAAGGGCGTGCATGACGACATAAGCCAAACCTTCTCAAATTTTTACCAGGGCATGGTGAGGTCATACCATGGCACCATGCCAGGCGTCATGTTTTTTAAGCATTTATTTCATTTTTTCTATAGTTGAAAACCCAACAAACAAACATTTGTGGTTGACTATTGCCACACATTTCATCGAAATATCTGTCCATTCCTTGTAAAAGGCATGAGAATTTACTAAATGGCACGAGCATGGTTTTCTAGGCCGTTCTTGTGGACCCTTTCATGCATCGATTGTTTGAACTTGAATTATGCGCATTAATGCCTAGGAAATGCACATAATCCCCTAAATATGGCAAATGAACCCGGAAAAGTGCCAAATTTGAACACGGTGATTTGCAGGTTGTATGCTCATCATAGAAAAAAACTCGTGGACAAAGGACAAAGGAAATTTGGATCCCCCTTCAATCTTGGTGATTTCCCCCTCGAAACCATGAAACTTCCTCGGATGATGGTTCATTTTATGAAAGGCGCGCATCACGACATAAGGAAAACATTCTCCAATTTTTACCAGGGGCATGGTGAGGCCATACCATGGCACCACACCAGGCGTCATGTTTTCCAACCATGTGTTTCATTTTTTGTATAGCACGAGCATGGTTTTCCAGACCGTTCTTGTGCACCTTTTCATGCACCGATTGTTCGAATTTGAATTATGTGCATAATTAATGCCTAGAAAATGCACACAATCCCCTAAATATGGTAAATGAGTTCGGAAAAATGTCAAATTTGAACACGTTTCATTTGAGGCGGTATGTTGATCGTTGGAAAAAAACTGAAAGACAAACTAGGACGGAAATTTGGATTCCCCTTCAATCTTGGTGATTTCCCTCTCGAAAGCATTGAACTTCCTCGGTGATGGTTCGATTTATGAAGGGCGTGCATGACGACATAAATCAAACCTTCTCAGCTTTTAACCAGGGCACGGTGAGGCCATACCATGGCACCATGCCAGCCGTCATGTTTTTCAAGCACATATTTCATTGTTCTATAGTTGATAACCCAGTAAATGACGCGTTTGTGGTTGACTCCATTGAAATCTCTGCCCATTCCTTGTAAAAGGCTTGAGAAATTACTAAATACCACGAGTATGGTTTTTCCAGACCGTTCTTGTGCACCCTTTCATGCACCAATTGTTTGAATTTGAATTACGTGCATTAATGCCTACAAAATGCACATAATCCCCTAAATATTGTAAATGAACCAGGAAAAGTGTCAAATTTGAACACAGTGATTAGCAGGGTTTATGTTCATCGTAGAAAAAAACTCATGGATGAAAGACAAAGGAAATTTGGATTCCCATTCAATCTCGGTGATTTACTATCGTACATGGTTCATCTCCATCGCCTCTGTGAACCGTGTGTGTTCACTCACACATGCAAAAGCAAAAGAAAACCCTCGCCCACTTCGTCCCACACTCACTCGCCGCGGACTCCTCCGCAACTCTTCACCCTAAGCTCGACGGCTGTTGGCGGCGGCCGTAGGTCGCGCTCCAAACGGCACCGGATTTCGCCTCCACCGCTTTCCGCCGCCTATCTGCACCGACATTCTAGACTCTGGTCGACTGGGGTTTTCTGCGGGATTGGGCCTGGGATTTTTCTCATGGAGAAGGTAATCAACTTAATTAGCGAAATATTCACTCATCTCTTATCGCAGTCCGTCCGTCGCTGTTAATCAACTGGCGGAAATCGCCGTGGAATCATTTTTGTTCTAGCTGATTCGTGGGTGTTCATTCATGTGTGCACAGTGCGAGCACAAATCGGGCAACTGTGGTCGTGGCCAGTCGGAAACGAAGTTCTATCTCACCATTCCGGATGACTTCAGGGAGCGCTCGGTATGTTCAATCTCAACCTACCACGGTCGGCATGGCCTAAATTTGTGAACACATACCGTCTGTTGCTACATTATCTATATATTTGCATCAAATCTTTGTTACATTATCTATTTTTAATTCTATATTTTTGTACTTTGCTTGCATCTATATATGGATATGTTCTATCAGTTACTCCCATATTTGCATCTTGCTCGGTTATTTCAATATATCTAATTTACGATCTTAATTTTCATTTCAAGCAGTACATCCCTTGCTTTGCAAGAACATGAGTAGAAGGAAATCTTGGACTTTACTTTGCTGATGACTCCCAGGATGTCATATTGACAACGCAACATGGGTTTACAATGACGGTTAGCGTAATACTTGATAAAGATGGTCACTCCTATTTTAATGCGGACCTTTGGAGAAAAATGTCCAAGTGTTAAGAACTGAAAGCTGGCAATAAAATTCTAGTGCGTGCACCACATCCTAGTCTAATTAACATGGATGTTTACTTCCCCAACGTCATCAGCCGATCAAAGTTTGATCGAGGTTAGTGTCCTTTCAACTTTATCCATGCTGTCATATTACTATTTAAGCAACCAATTGATCACTATTTAAGCAACCAATTGTGATATCATATTTTGACTCCGTTCCTAGGCAGTAACAAATTCCGTTTACCAATTTATGCGCACTATATATTCTTCTGCCATGTTCTGAATAAATAATACCTTACCACCTTTTAAGCAGGATATGTTGGATGCATAGTGAATGATCTGTATGTTACTAAGCGTACCAAATTTCACTGGAAGGACTTGAAGCATGTCATAAACTTTGTTGATAATCTGACAGAGATAGCACAGCGTATGAACGCTGGATAATGGATGGGATTAATTAGACCTATGGTGCACACACTGAACAAGACCAATTGTGTGCACAAAGTACTGGTAAAAAGTCTTATTTTAATGTTGATGCTCATAAACTATATATATCTTCAACGATATGTTACAATTGTTTTTTATTCTACATGTCAACAGAAATTGCCCCCTGTAGCCATTCCTGGATCGATTTCCCGGCATGGTCGAATTACACTTGTGCCTGCTAATAACGCCAAAGTGATTGCAAGGTACTACATTTCTTACACTTGTGCCTGCTAATAACGCCAAAGTGATTGCAAGGTACTGCATTTCCCGCAAAAAAGGAACCATTCAAATTAACAAGTTCTCACTTCTCGTGGCAATGCATCCATATTGGAAAATTGGAGACACTGTTCTACTCCTGCTCTACCAAGGCACAGGAGGACTCTTCCTTTTCATTGACGAGATGCCGAGTCGCCGTGATCAAGCTGCTTCCAGTGGATAGTTGTGGTTGTTGGCCCTCAACCTCTTAAAATGTGCTAGTTGTTACTATATATGTTAAGTATGTAGATATGGACCATATGGTTGTTGGCCCTTAGCCTCTTAAAATGTGATACTTGTTACTATGTTAAGTATGTAGATATGGACCATATGGTTGTCAAAATCGTGTTACGAAGATCCTCCTTTTGTCAAATAGTGTAATCACTATATATATGTTACTCAAATGTTGTTACCCAAGTTCATAAATTTTCATGGAAAGTATTAGTATCGTACACAGTTCATTGAGTTTAAGCGTGTGCCCGATGTCCAAAAGGCATTTGCATATTAACTGTCCATATTGCAAATTCACACACATGTTCACATAAGGAAACGTATGTGTAACATACTAATCATCGCACACGAGTACTCGCAGACGCATCATGTGCGATACTCCTAGCCACCGCAAGCAACTAGTTTGCATTTTTCAAAGTTTTTTGTATACACAGAATCACACACGAAGTAACTGTATTGACCGTCTGTGTTGTAATTTCTCATCGCAAACAGTTCATCCGAGTCGGCTGTTTGCCACGTATCACACACATCTTGTTTACACGACTCGTTTGTGTTCTTTTGGCTCATCGCAAACAGTTCATCCATGTGAACTGTATGCTGCATATCACACACATCTTGTTAAGTTGAACCGTTTCTATTGTGTTCCCTAATCGAAAACAGTTCGTCCGAGTTAACCGTATGCCGTATATCGCACACACATTGATATGGCTGCCCATTTCTATTGTTCTACCTCATCACAAACAGTTCGAATGGATTAACCGTGTGTCCTGTATCGCACACACATTGTTATGGCTGCACGTTTCTGTTGTTCTGCCTCATCGCAGACAGTTTGAATGGATTAATTGTATGCCCTTTATCGCACACGCAACTAAAACCTGAACCGTGTTTGATGCATACATCATCGCAAGTGTTTTGCACCTTTTTGACGTTTTTTACACCACCGTTTGCGATTATTGCATCGCACACAGTTTCGGCAAAGGGTCTCTAATCGTAGTGTCGCGTTAGCAGTCTCCTGCAGTAGTGGCTTGTCACTGGCTTGGCCAGTGCCCCGACTAGCTATTTGTCTTCTGGTTCTCCCAGGATGGTGGTTCATGTAAAAAATATCTTTCCTTATCTTGATAAAGACCGACTTCGGCCTTTCGAATACAAGCTAGACACCATATGCAACATGCAACCACATATGACACCATGAAGTTAAAGCAAGCACCTGGGCTGGTGGTTCACGGCGAGCGAGATCATCAACTCCCGAGCTATGTTCCTGTCTCCATCTGCTGACACTACACCCTTTAAAGTCTTGAAACGTGTCTGGCCTAGCCGCGTACCACGCTGGAGCAACTTCTCTCTTCTCTTTTCTGCTTCTGTCAAGGCAGGGTCTGAAATACCCTTGCATAAAAACACAATAGTGAGAGTATGGGTGAAGTGTGTGCAGAACTAGTGCACTATAAAAGTAGCAGATAGCAGGTGGCTGAAAAATAAATGACAGGAGACATATGATAGTTCTACAACATTGCATGGCAAACAAAATTAGATTCTACTCCGTATGATTTTGTAATATATGAGCACAGGAAATGCAGGTACTCCTCCAGCACACCACCACAAGTGGTCCTATAAAGATAACACTCGACTGAAAATAAATAGGTTAGTCGATTTTTTTATGAACCGTCCGATCTATAAGGAACGGGAAGATGGCCTTCATCTACCTCCCACCAGTCACTGTTGACGATCTTTCTCGAACCGCCAGCGACCACCGGCCCAGACCCCTGCCTCCGCCGCCCCGCCCTCCCGTCGACCTCACACCACCGCCGTGCTTGGCAGTGCCCCCAGGCCACCCCTTTAATCCCGGCCGACCTCCAGATCAGGCGCCAGCAGCTCTAGGCACACGCCCCTAAGATAAACACCAATGCGCTGCTTCCCCGGTGTAATAGGCGGACTAGCACTTGTTACGCCGGGGAATGCTTCCGTTCATTGGGAATCAACTGACTAGGAATTGAAATCCAGGGGGGCAACGGACCTCTAGCTAAGGTGAAATAGTATATGAGGAGAAACCTTGTGCATTGTGAGTAACTAGGAACATCTAGTATCAACAAGAAGTGGTCAACTAGTGTCTTCTATGGGATGAATACAGTGCAAGAAGACACGTAAGATTTGCACGAATAAGGGAAGAGGAGTACTATTTCCGGTTGCCAGTGTGGTCGCCTCCACATGTCGCGCCGATCTTCTTTTTGCCGGGGAAACCGATGTTTTGGAGGAGGGTGCAGGCTTGGACGAACCCATGGCCAAATTGTTGACTGTGTTGCCGTGGCCGTATGTCGGCGGAGGGGAAGCAGATCCGAGGCGGCGAAGGACGGCGTAGCAGGAACAACTCCGGTGTGGTGGACGGTGGCGAAGTTGGAGCGGCAGCAGTGAGGCGCAGGACGGCGTGGTTGAACTGACTCGGGTACGGACGGCTCGGCCTCGGCTTCAACTACTAGCCATGGAGGGCGTTGCGGTTGAGGTTGTGGTGGACGACGACGTCGGGGTATCGGCTCCGGCGTGATGGAGGAGGGCGGCGGTTGATGGGTGGGATGGGTGGCGGACGGAGGACGCCAGGGTTTCACGACTGATTGAGAGGTAGTTTTGGCGCCCACGGAGTACGAATGGGGAATCGGATGGGGGTGGGGGGAGCTAAGGGAGATCCATGTTTCGGTCTGGGACGCGCTTGTTTTTGGCTTTTTTGAACAGATGGGACGCGCTTGTTTGAGATTTCGGGAAAGTACAAACTTTACCCCCTCTTAAATTTCGGACCTACTATGGGTCAGGGGTAGGATGGTAATCCCAGGTGTCCCAAATAGTGGGCGCGAGCGATTTCAGCCGCGCCCATGTGTGTTAGGTGGCCATTGTGTATGAATGTTTTTCGGGGCGGTTGCGTGGCGTCTAGATGAAGCTACAAACCTACCCCGGTTTAGACCTTTGGACGTCGGGCCGGTAGGTTTCACGGGTCGGAGTTAGAAAAGTAATTTCCTTCTACTACCAAACATTGGTCTCACGCGGTTTCGGGCGAGTAGAGGCTCTTTTGGCGCTTCGTTCGAAATTTTGAAACAGAAGCATTCACGTTTAGAGTACTCTTGAACTTTGAGGATTGACCTAAATAGACAACGTTAAATTTGACCTTGTATGTTTGAAAACCTCATTAAATTATCCGCTTCTTTTTGAAATTTTGACAGTTGAAAATCCTATAACTACGATTATTTTGGAATGGAGGAGCTAAATTTGAATCTATCTTGCACAAGACTATATATGCTATTATGTACAAAATCAGAGCAAAGATTGGTGCCCCCATAATTTAGGTATGATTTACAAATGCCATGATATCGAATTCAAATAATTGAATGGACTGCATGTTGAATTCGATTTTTTAAACTGCCTTAAGTTGAATTCAATTGTATGCTAGTTCATAGCTAGCTATTTATAATGTTCATTGTGTAACTCTCGTATGTATAATGTGCTTTACACACACAACATGAACTATACTCACGTTTATATTCGATTACTAAAGCGATGCATTGTCAGGAGTTCAAAATACTAACTATGTGGATCAATTATGTCGAATAATAACATAGACATGCTCAAATTCGATAGAATCTAGATGTCTGATGGATCAATGACCGTTCCTTACGCGAATTGCAAATATCATAATCCCATCTTAATATTTGGATACAATTTATATCTTTAATCAATGTGTACATCAGTCTTCTACGTGTAGTTTCACTCTCCATCGGTGGTCTCTCACACATGCTCACACTCTCTCTCCTGAGGTGTCTTTCTCGCAGACATGCTCTCGATAAAACCCTCCCTCTCATAACCATTTACGACTGTTTTCACTAACATTTATCACAAGCACTCTTCCCCTCAGAAGCATACACACACACACACAATCCCCATCGAATTTTTCTATATACATAGACCTGCCTACGTGTCTCATGTACGCACATTATCTTTAGGTCTGTCTCTCACGCATTGTCTCACACCTCTCTTCCTAATCGACGAGTATGATTCTAGCAGAGCATTCTGTAGGGTGCCCCTTAAAGTTAG
Source organism: Triticum aestivum (assembly GCF_018294505.1). NCBI lineage: Eukaryota > Viridiplantae > Streptophyta > Magnoliopsida > Poales > Poaceae > Triticum > Triticum aestivum. The sequence goes on along the minus strand of NC_057814.1, from coordinate 253,682,306 downwards.
GTTGGATGAATAGTAATATCAGAGATAAGGGGTTACCTTAGTCCGAGAACCCAGGGTTACAAATCCTAGTCGGCTTTGTCAGTGGACACAGAGTCCTTCACAGTTCTGCTATCGTTTTCTTGTACGACAAGTCATCCATGAGTCTCCCTCAATGCGTCGCGGGCCGACCAATGTGGCGCAGGACGGAACCGAACCAAGGGCCTCACCTCGACCCACCGAACCTCATGCGGTGACACACCCTCTACCCCCAGGTCTCGTTATCTTCTCACACCCACACATACCAACACAAACACCACACAAAAAAATCTCCTCGTGCCTCTATCCCCTCCCCCCTTGCATATACACACTCAAGGGAATATCTCGCCGTGACATCATATTAGTATCTCTCTCTCTAGACCTCTCTCATTTCTCGTGCTATCTCTCCCACGCCCCCTCCCCCCGCCGGCCCCTCTATCCATGCCTCTCTTGAATACGTAATACACACACATACCTCTCTAGGCCCTGCCAAATACATCAACTACACATTCACACATCTTACATCACGTACCCCATTGATCTAAAAAGCCCTCTCTTCACGTTTATTTTGCATACAACATTCCATTTGAATAAAGTGTGGCCAAAAAATTATTTTAGAATTTCTACATATATACAACATTACAAAGTTATATGGAGGAGTATGAACGTTAATTTGCATTGCATGGTGCCCATGATGATATTTATTCCGCACTGTGAATTTTTATATTTTTATACTATATATAAAGTTAGTCATAATATAGAGAAACGAAGAGCATCTCTCTCCCCATCGCATACACCCCCTCTACGCCCCTTTCACGGACGCACACAAACTATCTTCAGGTCCTCTAAAGGTAAGCCCCCAGCACATTCACGCATGTTTCATCTTTCTCTCGTGATATATACAGTGACGATCATGGTATTTGGAGCGAAAGCACGATACGTACATTGGACTTCAGAATCCACTCATTACGGTCACCATTTACGTTTTGTGGTTATTATACAGCCACGGGCTCACCGTACAGCTCTGTATTTGCTCAAGACACGACTAGTTGACCAGTTAAATGCTCCACGTGGCACCTCTAGTGTTGCATCACATTATCTTACTACCATTGGGCGCACCTGTCGGCTTGTATCTACTCTTCTACACTCTTATAAAATACAGAGTTGGTGATGATGGAGTGCCTGCCATCCTGCAATATAGGCCGTCTGATTTATCTCTGACAGATAGGAAGGAAACTATGGCAATTTTGCAAAAAGGTACCCACACACCTCTCCACATTTCCAAATAATGCCTTCCCTCATTCATCCTTTTCTCTCACAAGATAAACTAGTCATACAAATGCATCTTGATGTTACATGCAACGCACGGGCATCTTGCTAGTAAGAATGAAAACAAACGACAAAAATATATTGGACGGTGGTTCGAAGTCATGACCGCGGGCACAACGGACAAGGTGGCCTTGTATTGTGTCGGTGTATAAAAGTAGGGGCACTCCTTTGTACCCCTTTACTTGTGCACGGGCAGTCGGAGCCACGCGCCACGGCCACACTTAGTAGGGCAAGGGAGGGAAGCTGGAGAGAAGCCAAAGGCACAAGATGGTCAAGGCAACGCCAAGACCAGAAACACCAAAGAGCAAGAGGGGGAGGTGGACTCCCCCGGCAACTTGCCCGACACCAACAGACCAAGCCACCCTTGAGCCCACGGGTTCTGACCCAACCAACTACGTTGGAACCAGGGCTCGGAAGGCGCCTCCGTGGTGGCATGCAGATCTTTGTCAAGATCATAAATACACAAGATTAGATGAGGACCAGAAGACAGCGACCCTCGGCGGGATCCCAGCCGAGGGAATCCACAAGACCTCCGGCAAGCGCCTTGAAGTGGACGACTGCAACGCCACGGCAAGACCCTTGCCGAGGGCATCAGCGGGGCCACTGCCAGGCCCGCACCAGCCAAGACTCCACCACCGTCCCCAAGCAGCTGCTAGCTCAACCAGTTGGGCAGGCACCTGCGTGGCGACGGGCGGCCTCTACAACAACTCAGCAAGCACCTGCGTGGTGGCATGCAGATCTTCGTGAAGACCCTACCACCGCGCCACCTCAGCTGCCTGCCTGCCTACATAGCACCGCACGCACCGCTGGCCTAGGCACGTGTCGAAGCGAGGCGGAGCGGCGACGGACGGGACAGGCCTCGTTCCCGTCCCCGATAAAGCTAAGGGACACCTAAGCGATGCATTAAATGCGTCTTGTCCTGTAATACGGGCGATAAGCTCGCAGCACTGTAGACCTTTTCACCTCCTGTGTGCCACTATGGCGGCCCCTTTTGACTATAAAGGAGGCCCATGGCATACTGGAGAGGGATTCGGCTCTTTTGGGCAAGTTGCACACCATAGCTAGCTCAAGAACACAAGAACACTCAATACATCCACCAAAGCAGGACTAGGGTATTACGCATCTTCGCGGCCCGAACCTGGGTAAACGATCCGTGTGCTTCCTGTTAGACCTGCTCTTCTCACGACCCCGTGCCCCGCCAACCGTAGTAGGGATTCTTGTGATCCCATAGGTGTCATTTTCCACCGACATCTTTGGCGTGCCAGGTAGGGGGCGCAGTCGTGAGAATCCGATCTAGCAGTTAGCCTAGCGGTTCTTCATCGCCATGGCTCCCAAGAAGAAGACGCTCACGGCGATCGGCTCATCGGGAGCCGAACGGCCCGTGCCAGTGCGGACGAGCAGCGGGCCGGTCGCGGACAGAACCCGAGCCGCGGCCCCGCGAGCACCAGCATCGCTCTGGCAGTCAGAGCCTGGCGAGCGGCGTCGTTCGTGCGCCAGACAACGGGCCGCGCATCGCCAAATCCAAAGACGGGGCTGGGCCCCCCGCAGGTGGCGCGGGGCCCTCCAGGAGTGTCGTTGTGCCACCCACGGGTGACGCAGCAACCTCCAAGACGCCTACACCGGCGCCCACAACACGCTCTTCCTAGGGTGCGCGCGACGAGCGGCGCCACCACGCTGGAGACCCCGGACGCCGCCGTGGGAAGAGTCCTGTGCATCATCTGCGGGGCGAAGGAGTCCAGTATGGCCGCCGAAGTGCTAGCGAAAATGGCACGCAGCCGCTCGGCCGTGATAGAGCTCCTTCTAACGTGGTTAGAAGTCGAAGCACGCCACGGTCCACACAGTTGTCGCCACCACCCACGCCAGCAGAAGCTTTGGCGCGCGCAGCTGCTCCTCGACTTTCCTCTTGCTGCGGAGAAGCTCGACGAGTGGAGAGCGACCATCTGGAGCCTCGTCGCCGTCGCCAATAAAGATGATCCGCGACCGGCGGGGCCCTCGGGCCGGCGCTCCGTCGAACCACCGCATTCCAGCGGTGGAGGGTCCTGGGGTGCTGCGACCACGGTGCACGCTCCTCCTCCACGCCAGCCACCGCGGCTGTCGGTCCATCACGATGACGCTTGTGATAACATTTCCATAGCGTCGTCCGACCCACGGACCCACCGCGACCAGCACCAAGTTCTTCGGGAACGAGCCCATGAAGATGCTCGAACCACCATCGAGCGCCGGCGCGATACACGCCACCAGTCGGATAAGCAGGCGGGACCCGCTATGGACCACCCAGCATCGGGGGGCTCCGGCGGCCTACCTTACGAGGTGGGTTGCCCAGCTTTTACCCGTGAGCTGCGGCAGTTCCAGTGGCCGTCCCACCGCACGTTCAAGGCCGACGTCGGTGAGAAGTACAACGGAAAGACCCATCCGTCTGAGTTCCGCAGCATCTACACCATCGCGATGCAAGCTGCCGGAGCTCGCGACGACAAGGTGCTTGCCAATTACTTCCCGTTGGCGCTGAAGCCCAACGTCATGTCTTGGTTGATGCACTTGCCGGCGGATTCCATTTCTTCTTGGTCGGATCTATGCCGTGAGTTCGTTGGTGCCTTCACCGGGGGCCACAAAGCTCATGGCCAGGCCAGTGATTTGCATATCATTCCCTAGAAGGAAGGGGAAACCCTGTGCAAGTACATCTAGAGGTTCAGCCGGGTGCAGTACAACATCCCCGATGTTCATTCCGCCGCCATGATTAGCGCGTTCCATCAAAACGTGCGCAACCGCAAGATGCGCGAAGAGCTGGCGATGAACAAGGTTAAGGATGTGGCCGAACTTTATGTTCTGGCCGATAGGTGCGCCCGGGCGGAAACCGACTCTACTGATGAAGACACCGCTGCCCCGATGAAGAAGGGCCAGCGTCGCAACAGGAAAAACAAGGGCAAGACCGTGCTTGTCGACGAGGGATCCGACAGCACCAACGCCGCCAAGAAGGCTAAGGCAGACGACCCCGGCAAGGAAATTGCCGGGTGCGCCGCTTGCCGGGCCTTGGCGGCTGCCGACAAGCCGGGAGGCTCCGACAAGCAGTATTGCAAGATCCATCGCACCAAGGGCCACGACCTCCAGAACTGCCGACAAGTCGAGCTGCTTTCTGAGAAGCAAAAGGCCGAGTATGAGAGGCGGGACAAGGAGAAGGGTCAGGATGGTGCTGAAGGATCCGGCAAGAAGCGTGGCCGCCAAGGAGGCCGCCGCGGCAAGGACAACCAACAAGAGAGGCCCGCTCGGGGCCGCGACAAGAAGCAAGAAGACGATGATCATGACGAGGACGACGAGTCCGGCGAGCAAGAGTTTCAGAAGGCTATAGAGGCCATGTGCGTCGATGGTGGCGCCTCGCTGCATACTTCTCACCGCCAGCTCAAGCAGTGGGCGCGTGAGATCACAGCCGTGGAGCCCTCGTTCGACGCTCAGAAGCCGCTGAAGTGGTCCAGCACGCCCCTCATCTTTGACGCCGAGGACCACCCTGACCGCACAACTGCGGTCGGGTGCTTGCCGTTGTTGGTCTCACCAACGATACGCAACCTCAAGGTGAACAAGATGCTGTTGATGGCGGGGCCGGTCTGAACTTGATCTCGCCCGCTGTCATCAAGAGGCTGCAAATTCCTGATGGAGACCTCGAGGAAACGGGCACGTTTCAAGGGGTCAACCCGGGAAGGAGCCATCCGAAGGGAAAGGTCAAATTTCCTGTGACGTTTGGAGCCGAGTTGAACTACAGGACGGAGAGGATTGTCTTCGATGTAGCCGAGATCCCGTTGCCCTACAACGGGATCCCCGGCCGCCCGGCACTAGCCAAGTTCATGGCAGCATCACATTACGCCTACAACACGCTTGCCTGGGCCGATGAACATCATCACCGTCCCCTCCGACAAGAAGGACGCGCTAATCTGCGCCGACCTACTCTACCGGGAAGCAGTTGCAGCAGCTGCCACCAAGGCACTTGCTCCTGCCGTTGAAGCCCCGGGAGGGAAGAAGAAGACCGGCAAGACCACTTGCACCCACTCCGGCAAGTGCACCTCTTCGGAGTGTTGTTCTACCGTCGAGGACGTACCAGAGAGCTCCGCCGACAAGAGCAATAAATCTAGAGCTGCGCCACCAGAGACCAAGAAGGTGTCCGTCAAGGAGGATGGTACGGGAGGGGCTTTCACCATAAGCTCCACCCTTGACAGCAAATAGGAAAGCGCGCTCGTCACTTTCCTGCGGGCGAATGTCGATGTGTTTGCGTCACAAGCATCTGACATCCCTGGCGTTCCCATGGAAGTGATTGAGCACCATCTTGATGTATGTCCCCATGCGCGACCCGTCAAGCAGAAGGTCAGGAAGCAAGCTTTGGAACGGCAGGAATTCATCACGGAGGAGATCAGAAAGTTTGAAGCAGCAGGCCTGGTGAGGGGAGTGCTCCATCCGACGTGGTTGGCTAATCCGGTGGTGGCGCGCAAGGTAAACGGGAAGTGGAGGCTGTGTATTGACTACACAGATATCAATAAGGCTTGTCCTAAGGACCCCTTCCCGTTGCCGCGCATCGACCAGATTGTTGACTCCATGGCCGGGTGTGATCTGTTATCATTCCTCGACGCCAACTCAGGCTACCACTAGATCTTCATGACAAGAGAAGACGAAGAGAAGACATCATTCATCACCCCATGTGGTACATATTGCTTTTTACGGATGCCTTTCGGGTTGAAGAGTGCTGGTTCAACATTTGCAAGGGCAGTCCAAATTGGTTTTGAACCCCAGCTACATAGAAAAATGGAAGCCTATATGGATGACATAGTGGTCAAAACCAAGGATAGGGCAACTCTTGTACAAGATTTAGAAGAGACGTTTGCCAACCTGCGCAAGATCAACCTCAAGCTGAACCCTGAGAAGTGTGTCTTCAGTGTTCCGTCCGGCAAACTTCGTAGGTTCTTTATGTTGCAGCATGGGATCGAGGCAAACCCAGACAAGATCAAGGCTATCGAGCAGATTGAGGCGCCCAAGCAGATCAAGGATGTGCGTCGGCTCACTGGCTGCGTTGCCGCCATGAGCCGATTCATCTCCAAGCCTGCCGAGTGCGCCCTTCCCTTTTTCAAGATCTTGAAGAAGGCGGTCCCAATGGAGTGGACCCTAGAGGCTGAGGCGGCGTTGCAAGACCTGAAGAGATACCTTTCCTCTACACCGATACTAGTCGCGCCTAAACCACAAGAGCCATTGCTGCTGTATCTAGCGGCGACGAATCAAGTGGTCAGTGCCGCGCTAGTGGCGCAGAGGGAGGTTGACGAAAAGGCAGTGGCAACGGCAGGATCGGCAGACGGCAAGTCAGAGACTCCCCCGGCAGGGCCTGGTGCCGGCAAGGCAAGGCTCCCGGCAGAGTCTGACGCCATCAGGACAGAGCCCACACAGTCAAGTGGAGTGGTGCAGAAGAAGAAGATGATGCAGCACCCGGTTTACTTTGTCAGCCCCCTCTTGCAGGGGGTTAGGTCAAGGTATTCCGGTGTGTAGAAATTGCTCTTCGGCCTCCTTTTGGCCTCGAGGAAGCTGCGTCATTACTTCCAAGCCCACGAGATCACTGTCGTCACCCGCCTCCCATTGCAACGGATACTGCACAACCCGGACGCAACCGGAAGGATTGTGGAGTGAACCTTGGAGTTATCAAGCTTTGGGTTGAAGTTTGAAAGTACTTCAACAATCCAGAGTAGAGTCCTGGCGGAGTTCATTGCGGAATGGACCTCAACGCCCGACGAAGAGATCCAGGAGACCACTCTCCCTGACAAGGAAACAACTCGCGACTGGATTATGTACTTTGACGGAGCTTTCTCGCTGCAAGGCGCCAGTGCTGGTGTGCTGCTCGTCGCACCCACCGGAGAGCACCTCAAGTATGTAATTCAGATGCACTTTCCCAGGGAGATGTCCACCAACAACACTGCTGAGTACGAGGGGTTGCTTGCCGGTCTCAGGATCGCAGCAGACCTCGGAGTTAAAAAGCTCATCGTCAGGGGTGATTCGCAGCTTGTCGTCAGACAAGTCAACAAAGATTATCAGAGCCCGTTGATGGAGGCCTACGTAGATGAGGTGAGGAAGCTGGAGGAACGCTTTGACGGTATACAAGCAGAGCACGTTCCCCGAGCGGAGAACGACATCGCCGATTACCTGTCAAAGCACGCTGCATTCAAGCTACCTATGGAACCAGGTACCTTTTTGCTTCGGTTAACTCAACCATCCGTCGAACCATCAACGGAGCAGAACAAGCGGAGGAAATCAGGCCCCGGCAAGTACCTTCCCGCTGAGCCCCCAGGGGCCGCCGGCAAGGGTGTTGCCGTGGACGCTGAACCTGCCGAGGAGCGACCGACTCCAGTAGGCTGTCAAGCCCTGGCCGCAGAGACAGCCGCTCCCATGGCAGAAGAAATGCCTTTGGTCCTTGCCGTCAAGCCCCAGGCTCCGGCATGGGCACAGCATACCGTACAATTCCTCCAAACAGGGGAGCCTCCTGAGGAGCAGGAAGAAGCGGAGAAGGAAGCCCGTCGGCTTGCTATGTACCAGTTCGTCGATGACGTCCTGTACAGGAGGAGACCGAACGGTTTGAAATTGAAGTGCCTTCCTCGGGAGGAAGGACTGTAGCTGTTGGCAGAGATACACGGAGGCATTTGTGGCTCCCACATAGGGTCGAGGGCCCTTGCCGGCAAGGCGTTTCGGCAGGGTTTCTTCTGGCCCACTGCCCTCCAGGATGCAACAACACTAGTAACCAAGTGTGAAGCGTGTCAGTTCCATTCAAAGAAGCTTCATCAACCAGCTCAAGCCCTTCAAACAATCCATCTCTCCTGGCCATTCTCGGTCTGGGGTCTCGACATACTGGGCCCCTTCCCCCGTGCTGTCGGGGGCTTTGAGTACTTGTACGTCGCAATCAACAAGTTCACAAAGTGGTCGGAGGTGGAAGCAGTGAGGAAGGTGACAGCACAGTCAGCCGTCAAGTTCTTCAAGGGACGAGTCTGCCGTTTTGGTGTGCCAAACAGAGTCATCACCGACAACGACACGCAGTTCACGAGCCACACCGTCATGCAATACATCCAAGACCTTGGCAGCAGGGTCTGTTTCGCTTCCGTGGCACACCCACGGAGCAATGGCTAGGCAGAGAGGGCAAATGCTGAAGTGTTGCGTGGCCTGAGGACGAAGACTTTTGACAGGCTGCACAAGAGCGAAAGGCGCTGGATTGATGAGTTGCCGGCGGTTCTTTGGTCGATCAGAATGACGCCAAATCGAGCCACCGGCCAGACACCCTTTGCCCTGGTATACGGGGCAGAAGCAGTTCTCCCCACGGAACTCATACACAGGTCACCTCAAGTGCTCGCTTATGATGAGCTTGAGCAAGAGCAATTGCGGCAATATGACGCAATGCTCCTTGAGGAAGATCGTCTTCGGGCGGCTGTGAGAGCAGCACGCTACTAGCAAGCCTTGCGCCGCTACCATAGACGTAAGGTTCATGCCCGAAGCTTTGAGGAAGGCGACCTTATTCTTCGGCGCGTTCAGTCGGCCAAGAATTCCAACAAGTTGACACCAAAGTGGGAGGGCCCTTATCGGGTAATACGAGTCACTAGGCCCGGCGCAGTCCGCCTGGAGACCGAAGATGCCGTCCCAGTGAGCAACTCCTGGAACATCGAGCATCTTCGCAAGTTTTACCCATAAGGTGCTGATTTCTACTACACAACCTTCTTCTTGTAGACGTTGTTGGGCCTCCAAGTGCAGAGGTATGTAGGACAGTAGCAAATTTCCCTCAAGTGGATGACCTAAGGTTTATCAATCGTGGGAGGCGTAGGATGAAGATGGTCTCTCTCAAACAACCCTGCAACCAGATAACAAAGAGTCTCTTGTGTCCCCAACACACCCAATACAATGGTAAATTGTATAGGTGCACTAGTTCGGCGAAGAGATGGTGATACAAGTGCAATATAGATGGTAGATATAGGTTTTTGTAATCCGAAAAATAAAAACAGCAAGGTAACTAATAATAAAAGTGAGCACGAACGGTATTGCAATGTGTAGAAACAAGGCCTAGGGTTCATACTTTCACTAGTGCAAGTTCTCTCAACAATAATAACATAATTGGATCATATAACTATCCCTCAACATGCAACAAAGAGTCACTCCAAAGTCACTAATAGTGAAGAACAAACGAAGAGATTATGGTAGGGTACGAAACCACCTCAAAGTTATTCTTTCCGATCAATCCATTGGGCTATTCCTATAAGTGTCACAAACAGCCCTAGAGTTTGTAGTAAAATAACACCTTAAGACACACATCAACCAAAACCCTAATGTCACCTAGATACTCCAATGTCACCTCAAGTATCCGTGGGTATGATTATACGATATGCATCACACAATCTCTGATTCATCTATTCAACCAACACATAGAACCTCAAAGAGTGCCCCAAAGTTTCTACCGGAGAGTCAAGACGAAAACGTGTGCCAACCCCTATGCATAGGTTCATGGGCGGAACCCGCAAGTTGATCACCAAAACATACATCGAGTGAATCAATAGAATAACCCATTGTCACCATGGTTATCCCACGCAAGACATACATCAAGTGTTCTCAAATCATTAAAGACTCAATCCGATAAGATAACTTCAAAGGGAAAACTCAATCCATTACAAGAGAGTAGAGTGGGAGAAACATCATAAGATCCAACTATAGTAACAAAGCTCGCGATACATCAAGATCCTATCACCTCAAGAACACGAGAGAGAGATCAAACACATAGCTACTGGTACATACCCTCAGCCCCGAGGGTGAACTACTCCCTCCTCGTCATGGAGAGCGCCGGGATGATGAAGATGGACACCGGTGAGGGATCCCCCCTCCGGCTGGGAGCCAGAACAGGGTCCCGATTGGTTTTTGGTGGCTACAGAGGCTTGCGGCGGCGGAACTCCCGATCTAGGTAATTTTCTGGAGGTTTCAGTATTTATAGGATTTTTTGGCATAGGTCTCACGTCAGGGGGGTCTCCGGGTTGTCCACGAGGCAGGGGGCCATGCCCAGGGGGGCGCGCCCCCACCCTCGTGGGCAGCCTGGGACTCTCCTGGCCCAACTCTTTTACTCCGGGGGCTTCTTTTGGTCCAGAAAAAATGATCAAAAATTGGCACGTCAATTGGACTCCGTTTGGTTTTCCTTTTCTGCAAAACTTCAAAACAAGGAAAAAACAGAAACTAGCACTGGGCTCTGGGTTAATAAGTTAGTCCCAAAAATAATATAAAAGTGCATAGTATAGCCCATTAAACATCCAAGATGGATAATATAATAGCATGAATACTTCATAAATTATAGATACGTTGGAGACGTATCAGCATCCCCAAGCTTAATTCCTGCTCGTCCTCGAGTAGGTAAATGATAATAGAAATAATTTATGAAGTGTGAATGCTAGCAGGTGCACAAGTTTGATCAATGATAATTTCAATCACCTTTTCTAGCATCATTATATGTCATAACAGTAGCTCAACTCATAGAACTCTTCATGATCAAGTAACAAGCTATTCACACGTTAAAGTATAGATCATAAACTTTCTTGAAAACTAACAAACTATGTTCTCAGTCATCAAACAATTGCAATTCATCTTATTTTCAAGAAGAGTCTATGTCAAAGCTTTGATTCAACAAACTTCACATACTCAACTATCATTTAGTCTTCCATGATTGCTACCACTCAAAGCATATTTTTACAACAAATAGTATTCATCGAACATAGAGAAAGATAGGGGCTTAATGTTTCGCCTCCCAACCTTTTACCTCAAGGGTAATGTCAACAGTAATGATTCATGCTCAAATATATTTGAATGGCCATATATGCTTAGATCTTTCCATCACATGATGCTTGCCAACTAAAGAGTAGGTTGGAATGAGAAGGAATACTACTGACTCTTGCATAAAAGTAAAAGATAGACCCTTCGCAGAGGGAAGCAGGGATTTGCAGAGCTGCCAGAGCTCGAAGCAAAAACAGAGATGAAAATAATTTTCAGAGGTATGCTTTCATTGTCAACATAACGACCAAGAGTTCCCAATATCTTCCATACTAGATATATTATAGGCAGTTCCCAAACAGAAAGGTTAAGATTTTACTCCCCCTCCACCAACAATCACACTCCACGGCTTGTCCGAAAGAACGGGTGCCGTCCAACTTTCAACAATCCTGGGGGAGTTTGTTTAAATTATTTGCGAATTTGTTTTTGATCTTTTGATCATAGGACTGGGCATCCCAGTTACCAGCCATTTTCTCGTGAATGATGAGCGGAGTCCACTCATTGTGAGAATAACCCACCTAGCATGGAAGATACAGACAGCCCCTAGTCGCTACATGAGCGATTCGGGCATACAAAACAGATTTTTATTTGAAGGTTTAGAGTTTGGCACATGCAAATTTACTTGGAATGGCAGGTAAATACCGCATATAGGTAGATATGGTGGACACTCATGGAATATACTTGGTTCAAGGAATTTGGATGCACAAGCAGTATTCCCGCTTAGTACAGATATTTTGGCTAGCAAGCACCACATGTTAGATGATCCATAACAATATAACTTCTATACAAATATACCAAAGCATAACTCATTATGTTGTCTTCCTTGTCCAACTTCAACTAATTTGCTCAGGTTTGAAAATAATTAATGGGGCTCACAATCATAGAAGATGTCCAAGATAGTATATTTATATGTGAAATCTCTCTTCCTTCAATATTCTTTCATGAATTGTTCAAGTGACCAATACAATGTTTGCTAACCTTCAAAAATTTTACCACCTCTAGTTCTTATATGTGAAGGCATTACTCCCCATGGGAAAGTGTGACGCCCCCGATTTGACCGTACACTAATCATGCACGCAAATGTGTATGATCAAGATCAGGGACTCACGGGAAGATATCACAACACAACTCTACAACATAAAGAAGTCATACAAGCATCATAATACAAGCCAGGGGCCTCGAGGGCTCGAATACAAGTACTCGATCATAGACGAGTCAACGGAAGCAACAATATCTGAGTACAGACATAAGTTAAACAAGTTTGCCTTAAGAAGGCTAGCACAAAAGTAGCAACGATCGAAGAGGCAAGGCCTCCTGCCTGGGACCTCCTAACTACTCCTCGAAGCCGAACTCCATGTAGAATCATCCTCGGGATCTCTAGCTCCTGGACTCCAACATCTGGTTGCGACAATCAGGTATAGAAAGGGGAAAAGAGGGAGAAAAGCAACCGTGAGTACTCATCCAAAGTACTCGCAAGCAAGGAGCTACACTACATATGCATGGGTATATGTGTAAAGGGTCATATCGGTGGACTGAACTGCAGAATGCCAGAATAAGGGGGGGATAGCTAGTCCTGTCAAAGACTACGCTTCTGGCCATCTCCATCTTGCAGCATGTAGAAGAGAGTAGATTGGAGTCCTCCAAGTAGCATCACATAGCATAATCCTACCCGGCGATCCCCTCCTCGTCACCCTGTTAGAGAGCGAGCACCGGGTTATATCTGGCACTTGGAAGGGTGTGTTTTATTAAGTATCCAGTGCTAGTTGTCATAAGGTCAAGGTACAACTCCGGGTCGTCCTTTTGCCGAGGGACACGGATATTCGAATAGATAAACTTCCCTGCAGGGGTGCACCACATAACCCAACACGCTCGATCCCATTTGGCCGGACACACTTTTCTGGGTCATGCCCGGCCTCGTAAGATCAACACGTCGCAGCCCCACCTAGGCTCAACAGAGAGGTCAGCACGCCGGTCTAAACCCTATGCGCGCAGGGGTCTGGGCCCATCGCCCTATGCACACCTGCACGTTGCGTACGCGGCCGGAAGCAGACCGAGCCCCCTTAATACAAGCGCGAGCTTACGGTCGAATGCGGCGCGCGCCACTCAGTCACTGACGTCAAGAAGAGCTTCAGCTGATACCACGACGCCGGGATACCCATAACTACTCCCGCGTAGATGGTTAGTGCGTATAGACCAAATGGCCATACTCAGATCAAATACCAAGATCTCGTTAAGCGTGTTAAATATCCGCGAACGCCGACCAGGGCCAGGCCCACCTCTCTCCTAGGTGGTCTCAACCTGCCCTGTCGCTCCGCCACAAAGTAACAGTCGGGGGCCGTCAGGAACCCAGGCCCACCTCTACCGGGATGGAGCCACCTGTCCTTTCAGCCCCCTCATCAGAATCACTTGCGGGTACTCCTCGAGCCGACCCGACTTTAGTCACCAGATGTGTCATGTATATAATATATATAGTATAAACCCGTGATCACCTCCCAAAGTGATCACGGCCCAGTAGTATAGCATGGCAGATGGACAAGAGTGTAGGGCCACCGATGGAACACTAGCATCCTATACTAAGCAGTAGGATAGCAGGTAAGGGTAACAACTGTAGCAACAATGACAGGCTATGCATCAGGATAGGATTAACGAAAGCAGTAACATGCTACACTACTCTAATGCAAGCAGTATAGAGAAGAATAGGCGATATCTGGTGATCAAGGGGGGGGGCTTGCCTGGTTGCTCTGGCAAGGAGGGGGTCATCGTCGACGTAGTCGATCATAGGGGCAACATCGGTCTCGGGGTCTACCGGAGAGAAGAGGGGGAAGAAACAGTAAATATAAAGCAAACATAGCTTCACAAAGCATAACGTGGCAATATGATGTGCCAGGTGTGACCTAACGTATGGCTACACGATATAGGTGAAGGGGGAATTCAACCGGGAAGGGGTTCCCGGTTCCGGACCTGTGTCACTCAGATGACCGGAGGGGGAATGTTCCATGTTCAGCATGCTAAGGGCATGTGACAGATGAAAGGACCGCGTATTCGGAATCGTTGGATTTTTCTGAGCAACTTTCATATAGAAAACATTTTCATCGGAGTTACGGTTTAATTACTATGAATTTCTAAAGGTTAAGGTATTTTCTGGAATTATTAATATTAACATAAAAGGAATATTGCATCAGCATGACGTCACTGTGACGTCAGCGGTCAACAGGACGGCTGACCAGGTCAAACTGACCAGTGGGTCCCACCTATCATCGACAGTGGACTGACAGTGGGTTATTTTAATTAAACATGGCTAATTAGCAGCTGGGCCCCACATGTCAGTGACTGTTTAGTCTAACAAGTTAATTTTATTTATAAAAATGTTTAGTTAGCCTAATTAACAAACGGGGCCCACCTGTCAGTGCACAGTAACTGCGTTGACCAGAGTCAACGCGGTCAACTGGGGCACCGGGGCCCCCTGGCAGCCTCACTAGGGTGGCCCCCATAGGGCCACGTTGGCGCCAGGTCAGCACGGCGGCCGGAGCAACGCCGGCGACCAAAACGCACGGCGGCGCGCACGGGAGGCCGCCAGATTTGCGCTACGGTGGCTCAAATCGGACGCGGCTGGACTCGTTCGAACGAGAAGACGACGGCGAGGCGATCTGGGGTGGTGGCAGAGGCTGCGGTGGTCGGGAACGTCGACGACGAGCGGAGAGGCGGACGCCGGACTTCGGCCCTCGCGCGAACTGCGGCTAGAGGGCACGGCAGGACTACTGTGGAGGCTCTACGGGGTCCTGGCGAGGCCTAGAGCACGGTGGTGAGCTCGGGTGAGCACGACATCGACGAGGACGACGGTGACGAGCTCCGTTGCGGAGTGGACTTCGGGCGGCGATGGCAACGGCGGCTACGGAACGTGGGCGAGCTAACGGAGAGGGGGAGGAGAAGCGGGAGCTCACAGCGGAGCCGTAGGGAGTGGCAGTGAGCTCGGGGAGGGCGCGAGGTAGCCGGAATTGGCGATGAATGCCGGCGATCCGAAGGTTGAAGACGAGCTCGTTCCGGTTGGAGTAGAGGCGCTCGGCTCGGTCCCGATGGCGTAGGCGACGTAGACGATGACGAGGAAGACGGTGAGCTCCAGATCGAGGCGCGGGAGGCACGGTGGCCACGGAACTGAGCGGCGGCGGCGGCGAGCGCTTCGGGTGAGCTGGGGAACGAGAGAGGGAGAGGCACGCGGGGGCGAATGGATGAAGATGACGAGAGGGGAGGCCACGGTGGAGATCTTATCCACCCCGACGGCCTGTAGCGGCGTGGACGGCGAGGTGGGTTCGGCGGCGATGGCGGGCGCGCCTCGGTCGCTTGAACAGAGAACGGGGGAGAAGGAGGAGGCCATGGGGGGCTGAGCTCTAGGCACTGTGCACAGTGGCCTTTTCTATTTTCCTTTTTTTATAGAAAAGGGGTTTAGTAATATTTTGAGTTTCCATCTGATTTTGCAAAAATGTGAAACTTGGTCACATAATTACTTTGCAATATCCAGCACTGCCACAAAAGTTTGGGCATTTTTTGGACTTCATTTGAATTTATTCAATAATGAAAAGGGCATTTTAAAGGCTGTTTTTGCTCTGTTAAAATGCATTAGGCCCATTTAGAAATGATGATGATGTTGTGTTCCTTAACAGAAAATAGTTTTGGATTATTTGCTAAAAGGTGAACATTTTTCCAACAAGTTTTGATCAACTTCATTTTGCACTTGCAAATTGAATTTGATTCCAAAGTGGAATTTCAAATGAGATTTGAATCAAAGGTGAATAAGCACTGTTTGGAAGAATGATTAGCTTAATCACAGTGGTTACCGTAGCATGACACTGAGGGTGTTACAAATCTCCTCCACTACAAGAAATCTCGTCCCGAGATTTTAAGGGGTAGAGCAAGGGGGAAAACTCGGGAATGACGGAGCTCAACACATGATAGGTGCCTGGGGGCTATCTCAGTGAATATGGCATAGAGGCATCTCTCGAGTTGAAATTTAAGAAAGACGTCGAGAGCAAGGTAAGGAGTTGCAATAAGAAGCTTCAACTGGGTAGGCAATCGTTTGTTGCCCGAAATAGAGGGTGAATGGGATTCAGAGCAATGGGAATAATTATTGCGTCCGATACCAGAATAGATCGTCTCTCGGAAGGTGTCTCGGGACTTTCATAAGAAGCCAAGCGTGAGGAGTAACTTTAGAAACAGAGGTGTATAGGAGAGTCAGGTTTCGATCCTGTGGAACTGTGGGTTATGGTCCCACCATGTGGATTAAAAGTGGGAGGAATGGTAACATCTTGCATGATCATGATAGCAAGGCATGTCAGAGGGTAGCCTATCAGTTATATGTCAGTAACATCGTCGGTACCAAGGGCGAGGGATGAAGAGAACCACTTTCCTGCTCGTTGAACGAGGCAGACCAATAGGCAAGGTTCTCGTCCATCGGTGGCTACCGGAATGTCGTCAACACTAGTAACAGGGTCTTATTGACAGAGTAGTACACCGAGGTGTTTACATAAGCAGGAGCATATTACTGCTTAGATCATATAGATCACCAGAAAGGTTAAACCAAACAATGGAAAGGAAAATATGATTATCAGATTAAACAGAAGAATGGAAGGAAAATGTGTTTAAACACATATTTCAATGGTATATCCTTCCCAAGGACAAGCAGAGCATGATATCCATGACATGATATAATGTAGAAAACTCTTTAGGTACGGGAGAGAAATTTCATGACATTACCCATACAAAGGTGTTTGGATAATTGAGCAGGAAACAATTAGCTTTAGGCTTCAAATGTTCCTGTTGAAAATCAGAGTACCATAGACATGCTTCGAGATAGCATTGACATGGTGAATAGGTAAGATCAGGCCATGGATACACAAAGGATCCATCAGGAACAACTTATAGAGTAAGTCTTACAATTTCCTCATGGAAGAATAGTTAACCTTGCTAAAAATGAAATTATATCAAAAGGTCCTCTGGCTAGGGGTGCTAAGCAAAGACACCACCTTACCGGGTTATGTAGAGACCAATGTTATAACTCTTGGAAATATGTTCCCACCATCATATCTGACCGAGATTCAGATCTGATTGGTGTCACGATACCTCAGACTTAGGATGCCTGAGAAGAAAAAGGTGCGACACAAATTGACGATAAGACATCGTAAGATTTCTCGGGAAATGAACCATGGAAGCTAGTTCTGAAACAAAAGTTCATCATTAATTCAAGGGGAGGGTTAGGAGGTGGCTGATGGACTCAGCGACAATTCATCGAGATTTCCAGAAGATGGATTTCCCCAACTATGTGAACAAGGAGATAACATTAGCTAGATCGGATGACTTAATGATGTATGCTCGAGGAAAACATACACAGTTAAACATTGGTTGAAAGGTGCACCCGAAATATGGGCTAGGTAGCATGATCAATGTTCGAATGATGATTCATTAAGCCATAGACGTAGTATGAAACTATAGTCCAATAACTTCAAAGCAATAGGGTTGCTAGAAGTTTAGAATTTACACATCACAGACCAATTGTCGGTATTTCGTTTAGAAACAACACGGGGACTAAGAAAGAATGGTGATGGTGAGAAGTATCACTGTACCAAGAATTCTTAAGAGGTGGAGTAATGCTCGCGACATTCTTGACATCAAAGATGGTAATACTCCACGGTAGAACATAACATAGGTTGGATAGCAGGGAAATCAAGATACAACGCAAAATATGAACAAGTTTGTGTTGAGGGGAGGCAAGAATGTTGTCGATGATAACACAATTAATCGAGGGGCAAGGATGGTATTTCTCACCCTGAATTTCGACACACAACTTGGAAAAGTCAATTTGTTGACAATGATCACGACAAATTTGGCGAGAGGTTTTCAAGAAGATGTAATTGATCGACGATGACATCAAGTCAAAGGAATGATGAAAGCGAAAGGTTGTTGGAACCAGGGGTACGACACAAACTCGAGACCACGCTTGTTGTCTAAGGCGAAATGATAAGACGAGGGAGGTCGACGTAAGCTTAGCTCATCGTCGAAAAGTTGTGTTCCGGGAATAAGGACCAGGTAGCACACTTAAAATCATCACGACAATGATATAGCGAAATAGGCTAGGGATGGCGTGATCGGGTACAACTCGTACTTAAAGAAAATTATCAAGTGCCGTTGAACGGTAGTGTATACTCGGTTCAGTTATCGGTGGCTTTGGGTGTTTAATAACTCAGAGCCCATGAAAAATTGTAATCAGTAAGAATGTAGTACTTGATGACGAACTCATAAGAAGTTAAGTAGTTCCTTGACATTCTCGAGATACCAAGGGGGTAATACTTGACGACAACCCAAAGTAGAGGTTGAACTGGGGTATTGCTCTTCCGAAGACAATTACTTAAAGTTGCATAGGAAATGGTATTTAAAGGAGAACATGGTCGGAACCACGATCGCAAAGGATCAATTCACAGATACCAGATGATAGTTATCAAGGAAATAGTTATTATTACAAGAAGCTTCCATGATTGGATCTACATCGTGTCCATGGGCATGAACACAAAGTTCAAGGTCGACTCCCACTTCTTTAACGCATAACCTTTCATTCACTTCTCGCATTCGATAAAGGCATTAGTGTTGAAAGTTTTACCTGGTGAAATACCAGATGAGTATGGCCCGTGAAATCTTTCGGGCTCACATAGATTAGGTAAGGCATTGGTTCAACCCATCAGGGCATCTTAGGAACATATACCACAAACTTCGGAGTAAATAATACAAGCTCGAAAGTAGAGCATGGTTCACAAGGCAGAGGATACAATTACCAAAGGCATCATGTATCCAAGGAAAAGCTCACAAGCTTATTTAATATGGAGGACATTGTCAGATAAAATCCGACAAAAGGGTCTGGTGGTCCACAAGGGATCTGATGTGAGCATCAGTACTCAGCCAGAGGAAGAAAGAATGCAAGGAGATCAGATTATAGAAACATCTGACTAACTCAAAATCTCAAATGCAAAGGAATTATGAATTCCAAGACAAGGGATCAGAAGCAATGCTCTGATTAGGGATGGATAAGTCGAGTAAACTTACGGGTACAATCGATGGCAAATTTGATTGGTCGAGATCCAGCTCACGTTTAAAATGACGTCTGAGCCGGAAGGATGAATTCTAGGATCTGATTGAGGATTGCGAGCTTTCGCAACAAATTGAATCAACGGGCTCAAAATGATAATGAAAAGAGATGCCAATAAGATTTAGACTTATGGGATTAACCATAATGCAAGCAAGTAAGAATTTCAAGAGCAATAGGCTACTCAGGATTTCGGAAGTTCAAATAGTATTTTGAAGACTTCTGTGAAATACATGAATCAACTGGGGATGAGCAAATATCCGGTGAGTGCTAGAAATTATCCTTAATGGTATTAATGTGGCAAAGAACAGCAAGGCAGTAAGCTCAAAGGATTCTCGGAGCAGCAAAGAGAATTTCGGGGTATCTTGTAATAACAAGATCAACTGGGAAACATTGTATGAATGGCAAGTATACGCGGTTATCCATAGGAGTTTATCGATGAAAGGGAATTGCAAAAGCGATGACACAAGTTCTCGGGTTATCAGCGGAGAGTATCTTCAGGGTCTTCACGTGCAGCAGACGATCATCAGTAATAAGGGGCTCTCCGGGTGAAAGTGATAACGAGATCCTAATGTCAGATTTAGCAAAATTCAATTAACCCAAATAGGAGAGAGTTCAGAGTCCCAGAGTATAGACAAGGAGTAAAAGATCCTAATACCACCCAATGGCGACGTGGGCCCGTAAGCCACACAGCCATGTTAGTAAAAGTTTAGCAATGACTAGACTCGACTTCGGCCAAGGAGTTGGAAAGGGGATTCCTATAGGCAGTCGGCTCTGATACCAACTTGTGACGCCCCCGATTTGACCGTACACTAATCATGCACGCAAATGTGTACGATCAAGATCAGGGGCTCACGGGAAGATATCACAACACAACTCTACAACATAAAGAAGTCATACAAGCATCATAATACAAGCCAGGGGCCTCGAGGGCTCGAATACAAGTACTCGATCATAGACGAGTCAACGGAAGCAACAATATCTGAGTACAGACATAAGTTAAACAAGTTTGCCTTAAGAAGGCTAGCACAAAAGTAGCAACGATCGAAGAGGCAAGGCCTCCTGCCTGGGACCTCCTAACTACTCCTCGAAGCCGAACTCCACGTAGAATCATCCTCGGGATCTCTAGCTCGTGGACTCCAGCATCTGGTTGCGACAATCAGGTATAGAAAGGGGAAAAGAGGGAGAAAAGCAACCGTGAGTACTCATCCAAAGTACTCGCAAGCAAGGAGCTACACTACATATGCATGGGTATATGTGTAAAGGGTCATATTGGTGGACTGAACTGCAGAATGCTAGAATAAGGGGGGATAGCTAGTCCTGTCAAAGACTACGCTTCTGGCCACCTCCATCTTGCAGCATGTAGAAGAGAGTAGATTGGAGTCCTCCAAGTAGCATCGCATAGCATAATCCTACCCGGCGATCCCCTCCTTGTCACCCTGTTAGAGAGCGATCACTGGGTTATATCTGGCACTTGGAAGGGTGTGTTTTATTAAGTATCCAGTGCTAGTTGTCATAAGGTCAAGGTACAACTCCGGGTCGTCCTTTTACCGAGGGACACGGCTATTCGAATAGATAAACATCCCTGCAGGGGTGCACCACATAACCCAACACGCTCGATCCCATTTGGCCGGGCACACTTTTCTGGGTCATGCCCGGCCTCGTAAGATCAACACGTCGCAGCCCCACCTAGGCTCAACGTGAAGAATGTGCCTCTCTTCTGTGACAATGAGAGTGCCATCAAGATTGCTCACAACCCAGTTCAGCACTCGAAGACAAAGCACATTTAGATTCGTCATCATCTTCTTTGTGATCATGTGTTGAAGGACGACATTTCCATTGAGCATGTGAAGACTGAAGAACAGCTAGCCGATATCTTCACAAAGCCCTTGGATGAGAAGAGATTTAGCAAGTTGCGGTGTGATCTAAATATCTTAGAATCTTCGAATGTTCTTTGAAAAGGACACTCATCCTAACACTTATGCAAAGTTGATGACTTAGATGTGCAACACATGAAGAAACATTTTTCTTCAATCAATGAAGAATAACACTCTATGTTTGAAGAAATTAACGAAGAATTTGATTCTTAGAACCCTACGACAATTGTACGTGGTGTTTGAAATCATCATTCTTATACGGTGGGTCAAGCCACCACCAAAAGTTGAAAATCTTCAATTTGAGCTTTTCCTCAGTTTTGAAATTCCTCAGTTGTTCATGTTCTTCAACTTTGCATTGTCTTCACCCTTTCCGTCGTTTTTGTTCATTGGCTATATATATGTATATATGAGCTTATGTCCTCTACAGCATTCACTTATTGCTATTTCTTCAAGTTGCTTTTTCTGCTAAGTGAATGTGATCGAACCCTTCCCCCTCTATGCTAAACTCAACCCATTCTATTCACAAATTCTTCATGTGCGTTCTATTTGAAACTCGTTCAAAATCTTCACTGTGTCCTTGTCAGCTGAAGAATTTGCGAACGAAACTTTTAACTTATCTTATCCAAATTTTCGGCTTTGCCGCTCAAACCGTTCCACATCCCACGATAATACTTATCTATTCACCCACGATCTCACACGATCTCCACTTCTCAGTACGTGGGTGACACATGTCAAGCGAATGAGAAGGGTCAGGGGCACGTTCGTCCAAATTTTTCGGGCGAATAGTTTTTCACCGTGGCTATAAATACCCCTCCCCTTCCTCACTTCTCCTTTACTCCGCTTGACCTCACTCCAGCTCGAGCTTCTCATACCCTAGCGCCGCCGCTACTTCATCGTCGCCGGTGAGGAAGAGCTTCACTGCCTCGACCTCGTTGCCGTCGTACTCGCACCGGCCGCGGATTTCTTCACTCCGCCGCTGCTGTAGTTGTCTTCCTCCGCCAAGTTAGGGCGTGAAGATCTGCACTGACGAACTTCACATCTCCACTTCCCAGTTCGTCGTGTTCTTCGTCCAGGGTAATTAAAAGTTACTTTTACTGCCCTCTTTGATTCAAATGTTTTCTACAAAATCTTCAACGGTGTTTTTTTTCAAATCTTCACACACTAAACACCTCACATGTCATCTGTTCTTGATTCATTTCTCTAAGCTATATTTTTCTTCAAGATTCCTCAATTGTGTGGATTTCTGATCTGTACAACTCTGGAACCTAAGACAAAGAACACTTAGTGAAATTCTTCAAGACTCATCTGGTCAAATTCCTCAAACTTGTTCTCTTTACAAAACCTTCTAAGAACGCATATGACCTCTCCAAATTCCTCGCAACTATACTCTGTTCACAGGTACTCATGTCCGCTGCTAAATCACTAGGTTCTCATCAACTTAACTCATTTGCAGCGTTCCTCGAAGAAAAGTTGCATACTTCTTCAGAGAATTCAATTGTTCAAATTCCTCAACTGAAGAAAATGGTTGACGGTAAGAATCCACAGAAAGGAGGAAAGAGGCCTGAAATAAATACTGCCTTTGAGATCCCTGATGACATATACAAAGACTATTGCACTCCCGATGAGGCCAAGTTCGGAAAAGAGGATAAAAATCAGCGCAAGCTGCGCATACAGAGGATAAAAAGGAGATGGGCAAGAGAGTGGAGGGAGTACAGATATGTTACTCCCAAATACATGAAGAAATTCTCACTCAATCCTCCATGCCCAAGACCTCCATTGGCACCTGGCCAAATAGCTGATCCCACCAGCCTCAAGCGTGGTGAGGATTATCCTGATGAATGGGCCAAGCGCCAGGCCAAGTTGGTTAGACAAGCCAGAGAAGCAGTGAGGAAATTCAATGAAGACTCTGCTGCTGCTGCTGCCGCTGAGGCCTGTGTAAAACCGAAGAAGGCCATGTCAACGAAGCTTGCTCACAAGCCAAGTGCTTCTTCTTCAATGCCCTTACAGCCAAGTTCCTCAGCTATGCCCTCACGGCTAGAATCCTCAAAGCCCTCACGGCCAATTCCTCACGCTGCTCCTGCTCCTCCAAAGTCCTCAGCTCCTCCGCCAAAGTCCTCAGCTGCTCCGACCAAATCCTCTGCACCTGTGCATCTTGCCACGTGCCAAAGGATGACATGCATCTCTATTGCCTTAGGAGCTTCTGCTAGTTCCTCAGCTGCACCAAATTCTTCAACGGGACCCTCTCTGCTGAAGACAAAGGCCACTGCTGGACGAGGTTCTCGCCCAAGTCCTCACATGAAGCAGGTCGCCTTCCAAGTGCCGTCTGATGAAGACGAAGCTGATGATGAGGAACTTGCCGAAATCATCAGAGATAGGCAAGTCAGGGCCGCTAGAGCCAAGGGCACAAATGTGCCTCTGCTTTTGGATCCAAAGTTGATCCTCGACTACATTGATCTCTGGCACAAGGACCCAAACACTCCTATGCCTGATTTCAAGTTGACTCCTGGCCAAAGTCATATGCTGACTGCCTTCATACAAGAAGAGAAATGAAAATATGAGAAGGCCAGGCAGCTCAAGAAAGCACAATACAGGAAGGAGCGCTTTGACTACATTCCAGCCGCTGATGAAATTGCCAGGGCATCCACTAGTGGTGCGCCTGAAGAAAATGAAGAGGTCAAGGCAACTGCATCAGTTGTGCCTGAAGAAACTCAACCAAATTCCTCTGCTTCTCCTGCGCCTACCCCAACTCCGATCCTTCCATCTGCTTCAGATGTGAAGAAGACTAAGGCTGCAGAGCGTGCAGCAGTGAAGAAAAGGAAGGCATCAACTTCATCAGATTCTTCAGCTCCGAAGAAGATGAAGTCTTTGACCAGCTCGTTTGCAAACCCCATTGATGTTGTTCCTATCTCAACCATGCCATCAAAGGACCTTGTTCCTTATGATGAAGAGTATGTGATTCCAAGTGAATCCGATGACGACATTCCTTCTGCTGCTTCGTCAGAGCAGATGGATGAAGAAATTGAAGTGGATGCAATCCCTTCAACACCAGTTGTCTCCTCGCCTATGCCTCAGTTTACTGCTGAAGAGGCCGGCGTTGAAGAAATGGAAGATGAAGATGTGGACATTGGCTGTACCACACATGTGCTAAATGATGACTTTTGGGAAAGTCAGCACCCCAACTCTCCACTCTTCACACCATTGCAACAAATTCCTCAGTCCCCAGTAACTACAGTACAAATGGGATCTGATGAACCACATGCCACACCGTCTGTCCATGAAGAAATTCCAGCCACTAGTGCTGAAGAAAATGTAAATGGAGAATTGAAGACCCAGGTTGTCACTGAAGAAGAAGCTAAAATTCCTCAGCCTGTGGAGCCTGAGATTGCGATTTCTGAGGTAATAATGCAATTGACTGACACTCCTCAGCCCAAACCAAAGGATCCATTCTCAAAGAAGCAGAAATTCAAGGTTGATGATTTATTCGGCGAGCACGTGTTCTTCACTGACTACAATCCCTATGATTCTGCTCGTCTTAGAAGGAAGCGCTTCTGGACCGCCAGCCAGGCCAACTTCTATTCTTCACTGCTCTTCAACAAGGACAAAGTGTTCGACCACGAGCATATTCCTCATGTGGCCATGGAATCACTGCCATGCTTCACACCTGTCCTCAGTGTGCTTCATGACACAGGCCTCCTCAACTTTTGCACACACATAGTTGATTGGAATGAAGAGCTCATTCTTCAATTTTACGCAACACTGCACATCACAGGAGATGCTGACGATGTGAACTCCTGGGTTTTGGACTGGATGACCGAAAACACTCACTACAAAGCACCGGTCTCTGAATTACTTCACGCCCTGCCCATCAGTCCTCCACCTGAAGGAGCTCGTTGCATGTACCAAGAGCCTGAGCTTACAGAACACTATATGCAAGTGCTGATGAAGCCATTGAAACCTGGTCAAGCCTCAAGAACAAAATTCCTCATGAAGGAATTGCAGTATGTACCAAGAACAGTCTATCGCATTCTGACGAAGACTATGAGTCCAATCAAAGGCCGCGACTCATCTGATGAGGAAATTGTTGGCATCATGAAGAATCTGGTATTCAACATCATTCATGGCATACCCGTCAACTATCATGATTTCTTCATGAGGACTCTGGCAAATGTTGCACTTTCTCCGTTTGAGCTGAAGCCTTATGCTCCCTGGATCATGAGATTCCTCAAAACAAGGTCTTCACTCAACTACAAGGCTAATTTTCAGAATCACCTCAGCTACTGGCCCCCGATTGAATTCCTTAAGCGGACCTATTCCTCAGCTGATGAAAAGGGCAAGCCTCCTGCTATCATTGATGAAGGCATTCGTCCATTGGATGGTCAGCTTCGCAAAGCTGCATCTTATTCCACCAATGATGACTCTGCCACTCATGATTCTACTGCCCATGCCTCCAAGCCAAATCCTCAAGCCATTACTCCTCGTGTGATGACTGACCGTGAACTTCTGCTAAGTCTTCACCAGAAGGTGGATCGAAACCATAAATGGGTTAAGCGTCAGTTTGGTTCAATTCTTCACAACATGACTGCTACACACAATGCAGTGAAGAAAAACCATTACTACCTCCATGAGGTCTTCGGTCGCACCTGGGCTATTCTGTCACATGTATATGGTGAAGAAGATCTGAAGAACATGGGTCTCAAGGAAGATTTTGACTGGTCTGCACCTCCACCGAAGAAATACAAGAAGGTCAAGGTTCCTTCCTTGGTGGCCAGCTCATATTCTTCATCGCGCGACACCAATGAGCATGAAGACTTGGACGACACTGCGGCAGGCCCTACATCAACAAACGAGCCCAACAATGCTGGCGCTCCTTCATCAACTTGATATTCTTCAGGGGCGTTAGTCCTCATTTTCGATCCTTTTGGTCATTCGATGACAAAGGGGGAGAAATTTGAGTTAGTCTTCAAGCGGGTCTATCTTATATGGTCGTTTTTTTTCTTAAGTTACAACTCTCATTCTTTTGATGAATTTGCAGGATCGAGTTGTAAACTTAAACTCTATGGTGACCTGATACTTTTGCTGTAGTTTTTCTCCATGCTTATTCCTCATTAATGTTTATGCACGCATGCTGAATTACATCAGTCACCATATTTCGTCATGCATTTCAAATTTTTCATATACTATGTCAAATGCGTGTATGAATTACAAGATATAGGGGGAGATCTCCATGATTCAACTCTTCAAGTGTGCATTGCTTCAAAAGCAAATTCCTCACTATGCACATCTTCAGGGGGAGTTCTTCTACATCTTGCAATCAAATTACTCAATATCAGTATTTACACTTCATATGTTTATCCCCGTTGAAAACTTAACCTATATTGTCATCAATCACCAAAATGGGGGAGATTGTAAGTGCATCTAGTGCCCCTTAGTGATTTTGGTGTATTGAAGACTTATAGGTTAAGGGACTAATGTGTTTATAAGTGTACACAGGTCTATAAGTCTATGAGGAGTTTGATATTTACAGAGAAAGCCGACCCCTAAAAATGAAGTTCTTCGACTGAAGACTTTGGATTTTTGAAGACTTTCTGAAGACTTTGAAAGTGAAGAAATTGGTGTAACCTTGAAGACTTAGTATTCATTCGAGAAACATGAAGCGTGAAGACTTTTGTTTTCGTAGTTTCATTTTCTCTTTCTTGAGTCATAGGAAACACCGTACTGTTAAAGGGGGTCGAGGAAATACTAAGGAAAAATTCCCATGTGATGCTTAACTCAAAATCCTACACCTACCAATCCCTTCGAGTGAAGCCATTGGAAATCTCATACAATTCAGTCATATTGTTCAGTGACAGAGACGAAGTTCTTCTGGTCTCTGAGGAATTTGTTCTGACTGAGGAGTTAGGAATTCGCCAGTGCGGATTGCCTACACAGTGAGGTACATGATAGCCCTGAGGAATTTGATACTCAAATTTCCGACCGTTGCTGTGCTATGCGCCAGCTGTCCCAAAATATGTACCCACCTAACGGTCATATCATTGAAGGGCATTTATGTCTTATCATGTCGGGCTGCTCCCTAGGCTATAAATAGCCGCCCCCTACAACCACTAGCTGGTTGGCTGCTCGAAGAGAAACTGACACTTGTCATTTGAGAGCATCCCATCCTCCGAGGACTTTGAGCGAAAATCATCGAGTGAGGAAAACCCAAACCCAAACACCTACAAACCCAAAGTGATTGAGCATCACTGAAGAGATTGATCTTGCGTGGATCCAACGCTTGTTACATTTGAAGATTGTGCTTCTTCCAGACGGTTAGGCGTCATGGTCTAGAGCATCCAAGAGGAATTGTGGATCGCCGAGTGACCGAGTTTGTGAAGGATCGGAAGTCACCTGAAGACTTACCACGAGTGATTGGGCGAGGTCTGTGTGACCTTAGCTCAAGGAGAATACGATGAGGACTGTGTGTCCGGGACTGTGTGTCCTCAGGTTTAAATACCTAGCCGCTCCAACTAGATGTACAACTGAGACAGCAGTTGGAACTTGTCTACCAAATCATTGTCTTCACCGAGCTTACTGGTTCTATTTGCTCAACTCTTTCATTTCCTCATAACTGTGTTGTGCGGTTGTTCATATCTGTGTTTGAAGACTTTGACTGAAGACTTTCTCAATTTACTCAGTTCAATTTCTTCAGTCTGTTTGTCTTCTGTAACGCCCACGATGCGGCTATATCTCCCACGTGTCGAGGCACGACTTAGAGGCATAACCGCATTGTGGTTTTGTCACAAGAAGGGTCATCTTCACACAATCCCATGTAATGAACAAGAATGGGATAAAGAGTTGGCTTACAATCGCCACTTCACACAATACATAAATATAATTCATACATCATCCAAAATACACACATAGACCGACTACGGTCAAGATCCAAATGAAAATAAGACAACCCCAAATGCTAGATCCCCGATCGTCCCAACTGGGCTCCACTACTGATCATCAGGAAAAGACACATAGTAACGACCACGTTCCTCATCGAACTCCCACTTGAGATCGACCCCATCATCTGCACTGGCATCGTCGGCACCTGCAACTGTTTTGGTAGAATCTGTGAGTCACGAGGACTCAGCAATCTCACACCCGCGAGATCAAGACTATTTAAGCTTATAGGAAAGGATGGTGTAATGAGGTGGAGCTGCAGCAGGCAATAAGCATATATGGTGGCTAACATACGCAACTTAGAGCGAGAAGAGAAGCAACGGAACGGTCGTCATCTAGTAATGACCAAGAAGTGATCCTGAACTCCTACTTACGTCATTCATAACTCAAACCGTTTTCACTTCCCGGACTCCGCCGAGAAGAGACCATCACGGCTACACACACAGTTGATGTATTTTAATTGGGTCAAGTGACAAGTTCTCTACAACCGGACATAAACAAATTCCCATCTGCCTCATAACCGCGGGCACGACTTTCGAAAGATAATACCCTGCAGGGGTGTCCCAACTTAGCCCATCATAAGCTCTCACGGTCAACGAAGGATAAACCTTCTCCCGGAAAGACCCGATCAGTCTCGGAATCCCGGTTTACAAGACATTTCGACAGTGGTAAAACAAGACCAGCAAAGCCGCCCGAATGTGCCGACAAATCCCGATAGGAGCTGCACATATCTCGTTCTCAGGGCACACCGGATTGTCCAAGCTTCTGATAGGCGAGCGCAGAGTTGCCCCTGGTGGCCACCGGCGACTGACAGGTTGGACCAATACTCAGAGGAGCACTGGCCCGGGGGTTTAAATAAAGATGACCCTCGGGCTCGCGAAAACCCGGGGGAAAAGGCTTAGGTGGCAAATGGTAAAACCAAGTTTGGGCCTTGCTGGAGGAGTTTTATTCAAAGCGAACTGTCAAGGGGGTCCCATAAATCACCCGACCGCGTAAGGAACGCAAACTCAAGGAACATAATACCGATATGACAAAAACTAGGGCGGCAAGAGTGGAACAAAACACCAGGCATAAGGCCGAGCCTTCCACCCTTTACCAAATATATAGATGCATTAATCAAATAAGAGATATTGTGATATCCCAACATATCCATGTTCCAACATGGAACCAACTTCAACTTCACCTGCAACTAGCAACGCTATAAGAAGGGCTGAGCAAAAGCGGTAACATTGCCAAACAACGGTTTGCTAGGAAAGGATGGTTAGAGGCTGACATGGCAATATGGGAGGCATGATATGGCAAGTGGTAGGTAGCGCAGCATGGCAATAGAACGTACAACTAGCAAAGCAAAGATAGAAGTGATTTCGAGGGGTGGTCATCTTGCCTGCAAGGTTCTCAGAGTTGTCGAAAGCTTGATCCTCGTAAGCGTACTCAACAGGTTCCTCGTTCACGAACTCGTCTCCCGGCTCTACCCAAGACAAGAACACAAGCAATGGAACCACAATCAATCACGAGAAATGCACAAGCAACATGATGCAAAACATGAATGATATGCGAGATAAGATATGCGATGCATATGCGTGCTCCGGAAGGAAAATGATGAACAAGGCAGTGACTTGGCAAACCAAGCATGCCACTGGAAAGATGAGATGATTTCGGTCGAAATCGATATAAAGATCACCGGAAACGGATGCACAGTTTGCAAATGGCAAGCAAAACAAGAATGACACGAATCTGCGATAAGCAGCATGATAGCACTTAGAATGCAACAAGTAACAAAGATACAGCACCTCAACATAGCAACAAAGCACATGGAAGTAATCTACAGGAGATGCTTGACAAAAGATGAACACTGAGCTACGGCTAGATCACAACATAACAAGCTCAAACAAGCATGGCAAAAGTGCAAAAGATAACAGGTTCACAGACTTGGTGAAATTACTGGACATGGCAGGAAACAGCATCAGGTAGCAATGTTCAGAGCACGAAAACAACATGCTACAGGAACTGAACATGGAAAAACAAGGCATGGTAGTGTTCTACTAAATGCATATGACAAAAGTCCCTTACTGACCATAAGCCAAAAAGGAACAGAAGATATGATGGCAACCCCGTAAACATAGCAAGTTTCGTTAACAGAAATAATAATATGAAGGCATCTTGGTGAGCTTGATGCACTCACCACAAGGCAATGCATGACAAAACAAGCATACCTACAGCAAGATGGCATGTTTATGAAGCTACCCATGGCAAGAACAAAAGCATAGCATGTATGGACCAACTACAATAAGCTATTCAAAATTGAATAACACGTAAACAATCTGCCAGAAATATTTTATAGCAAAAGTAGAGCAAGATTGAGTCATGCTATGGCACTCCATAATTGCAAACAAGGGCAGTAATTGATCAATTACAACAATATCTACAAAACATCCTTACTGAACATCTCCAAAATATGCATGGATCTCTCTGTAGCATCAAGTTTACATGGCAACAAAATAACAGCAGACAAAGACTTGGAGAAAACACTAAGTCCCTGAAATCAAAAACATTACGGGGCCTAGTTTGCATGCTTGTGCTAGTCACCACAGAGATCACAAAAATACATGGCATACACCACTGGAAGGATAGCATGGCATACAACAAAACACATGTAGAGCTCATGCCCATAAGATGCACAGATTAAATGATACAAAAATAACAAATCCTCATGTTCTGTTAAGAACCAGCAGATAACAGCAACTAGCACTCTTGCACCAGAGATTTGGGCATCAAGATGGCCTCTAATGAACATGGTGCAATTGAGAAAAATGTAGAAAATCACGAGGCCAACAATTTTACATATTACACGCACGAAACGGAGCTATATGCAGAGAGTTATGATGCTATGAACAGGGGCACATGCTGAAAAAATAAAAGACAGGAAATTTCGGGGGGGTCTCGGGGTCAACCTTAGGGTTTGACCCGATCTGGATCGGGCCGAGGGCTCGCGCGCGGATAACGAGGCAGGGCCGGCGGCTTGCCAGAGACGAGCGGCGCGGCGGCCGGCGGAGGCGGGGGAGGCCGGATCTGGTCCGGGGTGGCGCCGGCTGGCGGCGGAGGCGGA